>NW_027142499.1:0-119986 GCF_026170545.1 Melanerpes formicivorus | reverse complement strand
AAACTTCCCAAAACGACTTCATTTTGGCCAACCTGATCTAACTGATGGTGTCCCTGGGGTTGGACCAGGTGACATTTAAAGGTCCCTTGCAACCCAAAGCATTCTATGTTCCTATGATATTGCCGTGCAGATGAGATGCATTTTTTGTAAGCAGCTTAGCTTTAGAAGGCTGCTGAAGGGGGGACGAAGAGACTCACACACCTCTTTTTGTCCTCCCATCCAGAATGAAGACATAAGCCAAGTTTATTATGTACTAGACTGAAAAACAACCACACTTGTGAGTCTCCTGGTGCTTGCCCATGATTATCCTTCCACTTGCAGATGAGGTTAAGCTTTGTTTCCCCAAAACAAAACTCAATCTCTGCTGAGGGAAGCGCAGAGCCCCGCTGGCAGGAGGGAGGCATTTTGCATGGACCATTTTCCCTTTCTCTGCAGTTCATCTCCCCCTCTCCCTGCAGAGCTCCTATGTGGAGAGAATTAAATTATCCTTCAAGGTAGTTTTTAGTGGGTTTGTTTTTTTTTTCTTCCAAGAGCATCACCACTGCTTTCCCACTGGAAGCAAAAGGCACATAAACACCCGGCTCCACGAGTTTCAAGCTGCTTTAACAAAATCCCCCTGCTCCCTCAAGCCATTGTTTCCTCGGCAGGGCTGGCTAACGTCAGCATTTCACCAGCCAGAAGGGACCTGCCCCCTCCCCCACGGTGTGGGAATCCACTGGGGAGCTTTTGGTTTCAAAGCCTGTGCTTTGTGTGCAGGGGTTGGGTTTTTAAATCTCCAAATCCTACCCGAAAAAAAACAAAGCCAACCAACAATCAAACCAAAAAACCCCACCACACACACAAAAAGCTGTGGAAGCAGGACAGCTGCTGAAGGCTGTTTGGGAGGTGGTAATTTTGCAGGGTTTATGAAGCCAGGCACCCTGCCTGCTACTGAAAAAACCTCCTATTCCCCAGAGACAGTTTAAAATAATAGGAATAGGATATAGTTTGAGTATTTGCTAATGTAAATTGTTTTTCTTCAGCCCTTTTTTTCCCTCTCCTTCCCCCGTTCTGTTGGCTGATGCAGAGGATTAGAAGTATCAGCATGTGGAAGTCATGCAGGCAAAACCCCTCAATAATCCATTTTTTACCCAACCTGCCATATCATCAGCCTCTCAGACATTCTGCAGCTTGAAGTGATTGCAGCATAAACTGTCCCCAGCAAAGGAGGCCAGCTTTCTGCATTTCATTCTCTGGGTGATATTGGGTTTGACATTTGGATTATCCATAATGGGTTCTTTCCTACCAGGGCTGTGGGGGCACACGGACAGCCCAATGTGGATGTGCAACCACAGGAAAAATAGGATAGGATAGGATAGGATAGGGATAGGATAGGATTAGGATAGGATAGGATAGGATAGGATAGGATAGGATAGGATAGCATAGGATAGGAAGATAGGATAGGATTAGAATAGAATAGAATAAGAATAGAATAGAATAGAATAGAAATAGAAATAGATAGAATAAGAATAGAATAGAATAGAATAGACCAGGTTAGAAAAAGGACCTTTGAGATCATCAAGTCCAACCCATCACCCAACACCATCTAATCGACTAAAACCATGGCACCAAGTGCCTCATCCCAGTCTCTTCCTAAAAACTTCCAGGGATGGTGACTCCACCACCTCCCTGGGCAGCACATTTCCAATGGCCAATCTCTCTTTCTGGGAAGAATTTTCTTCCTCACGTCCAGCCTAAACCTCCCCTGGCACAGCTTGAGGACTGTGTCCTCTTGTTCTGGTGTTGGCTGCCCGGGAGAAGAGACCAACCCCCCTTCTGGCTCCAACCTCCCTTCAGGTAGTTATAGACAGTAATAAGGTCTCCTCTGAGCCTCCTCTTCTCCAGGCTAAAAAGTCAGTCTGTGTCCACCTTCACACACAGATCCAGGCTGGACAGGCAGCTCCACATGGGTGTGTTTTTGTGCAGGTGAGCAGGGACACAACTCATTCCATCACTTACCTCCTGCATGGCTGTACATGACACCAACCTACCAGAGAGGCTGAACAGGAGCTGATTTTCTGTGCAAGCATCTTACTGGGAAAGGGAAAGCCCTGCTGCATATGGCTGAGCTGTGCTTTCACCTCCACCACTCACAGCCCTTGCTGCCTTCTTCCACCTTGCTGCCTGTAGGGTCCCCGGAGACACAATTTCTATGCCCTACCCAAGAGAGGACAAAGCTGGCTCCAGTGCCACCACCTCACTGCACTGCAGGTTTTGTAGTGGCCATCATCTAACAGCTCTCTTTAAAAGAAGCTTAAAGGCTCTGACTTCTCCCAGGGCAAAAAAAAAATGTGAGGTTGTTTTTTGACACAATTCCGTTTTCCTGCCCAGTGGACAGGCATGAGAGTGATGAATCACTGACAGTAGATTAGGGGGGGAAGCATGACCAAAATGTTTAATCCAGACCAGCCTGGAGATTTGCCACAATCCAAAACAAGACCTCTCACTTTCTTCCAGAAGCTCTAGGTTTGGAAGCAGAGCTCTCCAGCAGTACAGTATGGGACTGAATGTCCTTGCCGTCCATCATGTCTGTGCCAATCCATCATGTCCTTAGTTCAGAGATAGATCCACCCAAAACAATAGGCAAAGGACTTTTTCAAGCCCAGGGACAACATCTCACATGCTCTGGGACCTTCAAAGCTGCCCATGAAGGAGGTAGCTCTGTGCCTCTGTAAGAGCAGCTCAAGACCCCAAGAGTCACAGAGATGGAATTTGTCACTGCCATTGCTATGCCAATCAAGAAGGTCACTCTCCTCAAGATCCTCCAAGATCTGAGACCAATTCTGAGTCACAAATGCTCTGTCCTGTATATCCAGAGCAGACCAAACTTGGATTGAAACCAAATGTTCCAGAACCTCCATAAACACTCTTCCCAAAGGATCTGGGTGATGATCAAGGGAGTCAGCTTGCCCTTCATTGACCTCCTAATGTGTCCATTGGTTTGCTACTATCCCTTTGCACGCACCACAGGCTTGCCTGTCACAGCCTGACTGTGTACAATGTGCAGGACACATCCCATCATCACCCAGAGCACTCTTCATCTGCATGGCACTTTGGAAGCCTGCAACTTGCCAAAACCAATTGTCCCATCTGCTGGCAATTTTCACGACACGCAGAGCAGAGACCACGCAACGTCGGCATCCAAAGTCCCTTTTGCCTTCCAAACAAGTATTTCAGCTTACATTAAATAGACCAAGCCATCCCACTGATGGTTTGGTACCAGTTCCACAGAACAAACTCCATCCATGTAAGCACATTCACACTTCCATTACTCAAACACTTACTCATAGGACAGAGTGAAGGAGCAGCCCTCTGGGCGCATATGTTTAGCGTCAGTTCATGACTACAAGCTAAAACATACCTCCCATAGCTCCAAAAGCCCCAAACAAAGAGCTCCTGTTTCGCTTGAGATGCTCAGCCAGGGTCCAGGTAAAGGTTGTGAGTTATCCCTATCTCAAGGTTTACTTTACACAGTACATAAACTCCAGGATCAAGTTGCAGAGTCTGCAGCAATTGTGCACTCAAAGTCAATCACCTTCAGTGGAGACAAAGCAAAAGCAGAGGCCTTTGGCTCTGCCCAGCTTCCAGGAGTGAGCTTGGCTGTTTTGTCAGCTTTCTTCCTCCAGAGAGCCTCCTTGGATGTCAGGGCTTCTACTGCCAGCCCTGTAAAACCAGATCTGAAAACACTATGACTGTTACAACTTCTTGATGCATTTTGGAGTGACTTGAAATTCAACAGAGCAGGAGAGGCAAGGTGGGGGTTGGGAACAAAAGGTGTGAGAGGACCCAGTGGAAGGTCTGACTGCCTAAAACACTAAACAAGCTGTTAATCTCACCTGGGGATGCAAACCTCTGCCCAAAAGCTTCTGTAGGACACCAGGACCACAGCTCAAAAGGGCTTCTCTGTGGGTAGGCTCTCACCTCATTTATAAATCAGCAAGGAGCAAAGTCTGTGCAGCCTGTCCTCCACCCAGTAGTCCACGGGGGTGAGGAACTTCCTCTTATGGAAGAACAGCTGGGAAAGAGTTGTGTACAGGGAGATGTTAGGTTATGGTATCCTGGGGCTGCAGCAAGAGAAGCATAGCCAGCAGGGGCCAAGGGAGGTGATTGTCCCCCTCTGCTCCACTCTGCTGAGACCCTACCTGGAGTACTGCATCCAGTTCTGGAGCCTCTGTTACACGAAGGATCAGGAGGTGCTGGAACATGTCCAGAGAAGGGCCACGAGGATGAGCAGAGGGCTGGAGCTCTGCTGACTGAGAGAGCTGGGGCTATTCAGTCTGGAGAAGAGAAGGCTCTGAGAAAAGCTAATTGTGGCCTTCCAGTATCTGAAGGGAGCTACAAGAAAGCTGGGGAGGGACTTTTGAGGGTGTCAGGGAGTGATAGGGCTGGGGGGAACAGAGCAAAACTAGAAGTGAGTATTTTCAGGAAGAAGTTGTTCCCCATGAGGGTGGTGAGAGACCTGGCACAGGTTTGCCCAGGGAGGTGGTGGAAGCCTCCTGCCTGGAGGTGTTTGCAGCCAGGCTGGATGTGGCTGTGAGCAACCTCCTGTAGAGTGAGGTGTCCCTGCCCATGGCAGGGGGTTTGGAACTGGCTGATGCTTGAGGTCCCTTCCAACCCTAACAGTTCTGTGATTCTGTAGTTTGACTCGATGATCTTAAGGTCTTTTCCAACCAGGCAATTCTCTGTGTGTGATCCTGTGTGTGTGAAAACCAAGAGCCTAAAGTCTCCACCTATTCATCATTTTCAGCTGTATTCAAAAGAGTTTTTAAAGGATTTTCCTTAAAAATAGTTTTAATAATCAGGAAGGGTAAGAGGATAAAGGACATGAATCACTGCTATGCCTCCCTGAGGCAACTCCTGAGACTTCAGCTTGGCAGGCACAAGGTTTCCTTCTTAGGTGCAGGCACCAAGCTCTCTCTCTGGCTGTAAAGGGATTTCTCATGCAAAGTGGGTGTGACTGCACCACCCAGACTCAGACCAAGCACCTGATGGGCTGGTCAGCATTTTGAAGATGATGATCAGCCCTTACATCTAAAACTTATCTGCTCAGTCCCTTGCCAGAGAGCAAAACACACACTGGAAGAAGCCCTATTCCCTTCCTGCTGAGGACTTCTCCTAGGAGCACCAAGTCCTGGCTGATTTCTAGCCTGTCTTCAAGCCCCATTCCCCCTCCTGCTGAGGACTTCTCTTAGCAGCACCAGATCCTGGTGGATTTCTAGCCTGTCTCCAAGCCCCATTCCTCTCCTGCTGAGGACTTCTCTTAGGAGCACCAAGTCCTGGCTGATTTCTAGCCTGTCTCCAAGCCCCATTCCCCTCCTGCTGAGGACTTCTCTTAACAGCAACCAGGTCCTGGTGGATTTCTAGCCTGTCTCCAAGGCTCAGGGTTGTATTATTTGCAAAGTGCTTTGAAACCACTCCATGAAAGCTTTCTCTAAATGCAAAGTATTGTTGTTGCATCACTTTCCCTAAGCTCTCACCCAGACTGGGGGGCTCTCCACATCTCACATGCCCCTATTAGAGGGAGAATTACCTTTAGGATCCCAGAGAAGGACAATGAGGCTGGGCAGAGGCCTCGAGCACAGCCCTGAGAGGAGAGGCCTGAGGGAGCTGGGGTTGCTTAGCCTGGAGAGGAGGAGGCTCAGAGGAGACCTTCTTGCTCTCTACAACTCCCTGAAGGGAGGTTGTAGCCAGGTGGGGGTTGGTCTCTTCTCCCAGGCAAGCAGCACCAGAACAAGAGGACACAGTCTCAAGCTGTGTCAGGGGAAGTTTAGGCTGGAGGTGAGGAGAAAGTTCTTCACTGAGAGAGCTGTTAGCTGTTGGAATGTGCTTCCCAGGGAGGTGGTGGAGTCACCATCCCTGGAGGTGACAGTTTGGACTTGATGATCTTTGAGGTCACTTCCAACCTTGGTGTGGTGGATTAATGCCCATTCTGGAAACAGGGTGGAAGGCTTGGAGTGCTTTGCCCTCCCTGCAGGGTGTTTTTCCCCCTGGGAAGCTGAGTCTGTTCCACTCCCCCCTCCCTGCCCAGTTAGGGTATAAAAGTGAGGGCATTGGAGCCATTAGGTCTCCTTTTTTGGCTCCTGCCTCTCCTGGACAAGAGCTACTGTGGCCTTCTTTCCTGCTCCTCTGCCACGTGGGTTGGGCCTGATCCTTCTCCCTGCTGCCTCTATGCCTCTTCAGAGAGAGAGACTGGTTTTGTATTCTTGTTTTTTCCCCCCTCCCATCCATTCTTGTCCCTTGCCCTTGTGAACCTTACCTGTTATTGTTATACATATATATTGCTTAAAGAAAACTCTTTACCTCTCTACTTCCAGGCTGACTCCAAATTATTGCTTGGTGGATTTGCTCCTTTCCTTTTTTTTTCCTCTCTGTTGGGAGGGAGGAGGGAGGAGCAGGGCAGACATTCTCAGCTTTGCCCCCATCTGAGCTCTTAACTCCCAGTTAAGGCTCAAACCACTACACTTGGTGATTCTGTGATTCAGTGTGATCCTTGCCTTGAACATTCATCAGCTTTTGTGGGGTTTGTAGCAACTGCACAGCAATATCCCTGCTGCTACAGGGCATGCTGAAGCCCTGAGTTTGCCCCCAGCCCCCCTCCTGATGTTGAGGAGCAGAGCTCCTGCCAAGGCAAAACGGTTCATCCCACGTCAGAAAAACAAAAGCCCTGAGCCCTGGTGCCAAATGTCCCACCTGCAAAGGCCAAGGAGTTTACCACGGGGTGGGGGATCAGCTGTGCTTTCTCCTGCCCCGTGTAATGTGCTGCCCTTTTATTCTTTCCCTCTCCCATTGCCACTGGTAGGTGGGGAAGCAGAAGAGCAATCTCACATCGACATCAGAAGCCATCAATCATCCTCTAAAAAAAAAACCCCAAACAGCTGAATAATAGAACACACACCAAAAAAACAAGAGAAAGAGAGAGAGAAAAGGGTCAGGGCGGGTCCTTGGGTATGGAAATGCCTGTCCTGGTGAAATATACTGTAAAATTAGTCTGAGACAGGGGGATCTGGAGCCAGCAGGGTCCCTGAAGCTCGCTTAATATCAACTCCAGCAACATTACACTAATGTATTTTTAAATATGATTTACTGGAGGCTCGATCGGAGAGCATCGAGGGGACGGAGGAAAATGAAGAGCTGGCCTGGCATGAGTGGTGTGCCCTGGGGAGGCAGCAGCTGCTTCTCTGCTGCAGGATGCAGAGCTGGGTGAGAAAGATACAAGGGCTGCACAGCTTGAAGGTGGGTAGTGTCCCCTATCCTTTAGAAACCACAGGAAGGCAGGGGTTGGAAGGGACCTCTGGAGATCATAGAATCATAGAATCAATAAGGTTGGCAGAGACCTCAAAGATCATCAAGTCCAACCTGTCATCACAGACCTCATGACTAAACCATGGCACCAAGTGCCACGTCCAATCCCCTCTTCAACACCTCCAGGGATGGGGATTCCACCACCTCCCTGGGCAGCACATCCCAATGACCAACAACTCTCTCAGTGAAGAACTTTCTCCTCACCTCCAGCCTAAACTTCCCCTGGCACAGCTTGAGACTGTGTCCTCTTGTTCTGGTGCTGGTTTCCTGGGAGAAGAGACCAACCCCCCACCAGGCTACAACCTCCCTTCAGGGAGTTGGAGAGAGCAAGAAGGTCTCCCCTGAGCCTCCTCTTCTCCAGGCTAAACAACCCCAGCTCCCTCAGCCTCTCCTCACAGGGCTGTGCTCGAGGCCTCTCACCAGATCACCCAGTCCAACCCTACTACTAAAGCAGGGAACCCTCAGCAGCTTGCCCAGGAGCACAATGCCCAGCTGGGGTTGGAATCTCTGAAGAAAAGAAGACTCCACAACCTCTGTGGGCAGCCTGCCCCAGGGCTCCAGCACCTTCACATCAAACAAGTTTTTCCTGATATTCAGATGGAACCTCCTGGGCTCCAGTTTGTGTCTGTTGTCCTTTGTCCTGTCACTGCACACCACTGACAACAGTCTGGCCTCATCCTCTTGCCCCCGACTCTTTACCTCTTGCTGAGCATTGCTCAGCTCCCCTCTGGGGCTGCTCTTCTCCAGGCTCAACAGCCCCAGGGATCTCAGCCTTTGCTCCTCACAGTGATGCTCCAGGCCCCTCAGCAGCTTTGTAGCTTCCACTGGACTCTCTGCAGCAGTTTCTTGTCTTTCTTGAACTGGAGAGTACAGAACTAACCCAGGACTCCAGATGTGGCCTCACTAGGGCAGAGTAAAGGAGGAAGGAGAACTCCCCTCACATGCTTCTTGACACAACCCAGAAGCCCATTTGCCCTCTGTTTCTCCAAGCACCCCATTTCCTTTGCACATCAGAGCAGCAGGATTTAGGGACGTGCTCCCCATCACCAAAACCAATCTGAGCATTTAGAAACCTGAACCCCATGATATTTAACTGGCTTGGACCCCCAGCACAGCCTAACTTCAAGGAACAAACTCACAAACATCTCTTGCAGTGTGTGGGGCTGAACCACAGCCCCTTATGCATTGGGCTGCCTCTCCCCAGGACAAGTCCTCCTAAACACATTAAACAGCTCTGTCAGGAGCAGTCTCAGGTGGTGCAAATAGGGAAGACAAAATCCATCCACAGGAACACTTTGAAACTGCCTCTCTGATGGGCTGAACTCCAGTCCAGTCATCACGATGGAGGGGAAGTCCTCTCCCAGCAGCAAAAGTTGCTCCTTCTGTCAGCATTAGCAAAATACAGAATTACCCAGGTTGGAAAAGACCTCAGAGATCATCAAGTCCAACCTATCACCCAACACCATCTCATCAACTAAACCATGGCACCAAGTGCCTCAGCCAGGCTCTTCCTAAACACCTCCAGGGATGGTGACTCCACCACCTCCCTGGGCAGCACATTCCAATGGCCAATCTGTCTGGAAAGAATTTCTTCCTAACATCCAGCCTAAACCTCCCCTGGTGCAGCTTGAGACTGTGTCCTCTTGTTCTGGTGCTGGTTGCCTGGGAGAAGAGATCAACCCACACCTGGTTACAACCTCCCTTCAGGGAGTTGTAGAGAGCAAGAAGGTCTCCCTTCCTTGATAGCAGAGATTTTTGGAGAGCATGGAGAGCATTTTTGGATTGTGAAGAGCAAATAAGCTGCTGAGCACCTCACAATAGGAGTGCAGCCAGCTGTGATGCAGGACTTGCCACCACAGTACTCTAGATGAGGGCATCCAGCCCACCGTCTCTGCCATCCTAAGGACAGAAAGACAGCTCCAAGTGCAGAGGGATGGGGTTCAGCAAAGTGCTTCAGCCTATGCTTAAGTTTCAGCAGGATAGGAACTGAGGAAAGGCTGTAGCCAAGAGGGGGTTGGTCTCCTCTCCCAGGCAAGCAGCGCCAGAACAAGAGGACACAGTCTCAAGCTGCACCAGGGGAGGTTTAGGCTGGAGGTGAGGAGAAAGTTTTTCACAGAGTTGTTAGCCATTGGAATGTGCTGCCCAGGGAGGTGGTGGAGTCACTGTCCCTGGAGGTGTTCAAAAAAGGATTGGATTATAGAATCATAGGAATCAACAAAGTTGGAGAAGACCTCAGAGATCATCAAGTCCAACCTGTCACCCAACACCTCATGACTACTAGACCATGACACCAAGTGCCACATCCCATCCCCTCTTGAACACCTCTTGCCCATTGGAATGTGCTGCCTGGGGAGGTGGTGGAGTCACTATCATTGGAGGTGTTTAGGAGGAGACTTGATAGGGTGCTTGGTTGCATGCTTTAGTTGATTAGGTGGTGTTGGATGATGGGTTGGATGCGATGATCTTGAAGGTCTCTTCCAACCTGGTTAATCCTCTCCTCTCCTCTCCTCTCCTCTCCTCTCCTCTCCTCTCCTCTCCTCTCCTCTCCTCTCCTCTCCTCTCCTCTCCTCTCCTCTCCTCTCCTCTCCTCTCCTCTCCTCTCCTCTCCTCTCCTCTCCTCTCCTCTCCTCTCCTCTCCTCTCCTCTCCTCTCCTCTCCTCTCCTCTCCTCTCCTCTCCTCTCCTCTCCTCTCCTCTCCTCTCCTCTCCTCTCCTCTCCTCTCCTCTCCTCTCCTCTCCTCTCCTCTCCTCTCCTCTCCTCTCCTCTCCTCTCCTCTCCTCTCCTCTCCTCTCCTCTCCTCTCCTCTCCTCTCCTCTCCTCTCCTCTCCTCTCCTCTCCTCTCCTCTCCTCTCCTCTCCTCTCCTCTCCTCTCCTCTCCTCTCCTCTCCTCTCCTCTCCTCTCCTCTCCTCTCCTCTCCTCTCCTCTCCTCTCCTCTCCTCTCCTCTCCTCTCCTCTCCTCTCCTCTCCTCTCCTCTCCTCTCCTCTCCTCTCCTCTCCTCTCCTCTCCTCTCCTCTCCTCTTCCCTTCCACTCCTCTCCTCTCCTCTTCCCTTCCACTCCATTCCACCTCCAGGGGCAGCGACTTCACCACCTCTCTCAGCAGCACATTCCAACAGCCAACAACTCTGTCTGTGAAGAACTTTCTCCTCACCTCCAGCCTAATGTGGCGCTTGGAGCCATGGTTTAGTTGTCAGGAGGTGTTAGGTATTAGGTGACATGTTGGGCTTGATGATCTCTGAGGTCTTTACCATCCTGCTTGATTCTCAGAGTCCATGATTCTATGACGCAAGGAGGCTTCAGCAAGGGACTGGAATTAAGAATGGTTTGGTGAAGCTGGCCCTGATGCCATCATTGCAGTAATTTCCACCTGCCTGGCCTTCTCCATTTAATAGCTCATTTTTAATTAACATGTCCTTCAGGAAAGAAAACAAATACTTGCTCAGCTTAATGCTGTGTTTGTCATCCTGGTCGATTAGGGGATAACTGAGCAAACCAAACACAAATAACTCCCCCTGTAACAGCCTCCTGTAGCATCACCATCTGATTCTGACAACCCATTTCTAGTTATTAACACTCCTTTGCAGCTCTATTCATCATCATCTTCAGTGTCAGGATGCTTCAAGAGGCAAGTGAGCTTTTAATGAGCTCTCAGACCGAGGCAGGGTAGGGGAAAAACCTATATCCAGTGCAGGCTGCTTTAATGATCACCCAATTCATTTTATTGTATCTGCTGTTATGATTGATGAATTAGGCAGCAAGATCAGAGGCATTAGACAAGTGCTGGTGTACACAAGAGCCAAAATGAGGCAAAATATGCTTTTAGCTATCAAACAGCTAGGCCTGGGCTTTCTGGAGACATCTTCAGCTTGGCCTTCCTTGTGCCTCAGCAGCTCAGGATGCTCTCAGTGCACAAGTGGCTGTGTAATTATGGATTTGTCATATTGATTTAAACTCCCCCAGCCCAGGGGTCCTCCTGCTTGCCTTTGTGTTTTATACCAAGACAAAGAAAAGAGCTCGGAAAGGTGGTTCTTGGGCCCCGGGGTATTAATGAGTTGCTCCTTACAGGCTCTGCCTCTCTCCCTTGCTGACCCCAGCTCACACCCCCGTGCTGAAATGATTTCCATCTGTCAGCTGCACCAGGGACAAGAGGCAGTGGAGGTTTCACAAATGCACATGACCCCTTGAACCCTCTCTGTGTAAGCCCTTAAAACTTGCTCCCACTTTTTTTCTTCCTCCTGCAGTCATACCCCACGAATAAAGGGGACCAATTTCCTCTCTGTGGCGATGACTACCTTCTGTGAGGTGGATACTCCCTCCAGATGCCTGTTGCAAGGTTCAGGAGGCAGCTGGTGATTTCTCAGCGTCCTCCTGGAGACCCTGCAAAGAGCCTGGAGCTGCACTGCGCCACCGCGTTGGGCTCTTTGTGCCACCGCCGCTCAGGAATCCATCACAGGGAACAGAACAAAGAGCCACAGTCTCAGCTCAGCACACATCTGAAATAAACCCTGCCCTTTGTAAGGAAAAAAAGAGAGAGAGAGAAGCACCATGGAGATGCTGGAACATCTGGGGCTGGGGGGTGTTGTGTTACACCTTGTATGCCTGCTGGGCAGGAGATGGGTGGACGGGCAGGGAGCACCCCCTGCCCTGCAACCAGGGACACACAAGCTGCAGGCAGCACCAGCCCCAAAAGCTGATGCCTCCATGCCAGGAAATCTGCCCCTGTGTCAAGGAATGGACACCTCCAAGTTCCCTCTGGAGAGACCTTCCTCAACAAATGCCTTCCTGTGGCCTCTGAAAGCCTGCAGTCACAGTGACCATGCCAAACACCCATGCAGGCTCCCTGCACCTTCAGCTGCTCACACAGCATCACCCCAGCCACCACAGCGGGGTGGCTGTGTGACCTCTTACACAACCTCAAGCTGGCAACACAAGTTTCCCACTGCTGCCCATTTGTTCTGGTCTATAAGGTGGGTTTTCCCCAGCTCTCAGGTTCCCTGCTGCAAATATTCTCCTCCTATTGAAAACAGTAAAAGATCAATAAGGGCAGGAACTTTGCTGAAGGTGTAGGAATCAAACACCACCTGAAAAGGCTTCCAGCAGTTCCAACCCAACATGGAGATCTCCAAGGCTGGTACATCAGCTGGAGGGGGGAAAAATGGATAAGCTAGTTTGAACATGAGCCCTGGGAATCACAGAACCACAGAACAGCAGAGATTGGAAGGGACCACCAGAGATCAAAGTCCAACCCACCTGCCAAGGCAGGCTCACCTAAGAAAGTTCACACAGGAACACATCCAAGTGGGTTTTGAATGTCTCCAGAGAGGGAGACTCCACTCTATCTCTGGGCAGCCTATTCCAATGCTCCATCACCCTTAAGTGAAAGAACTTTCTCCTCCTGTTTAGATGGAACTTCTTATGTTCAAGTTTGTGCCCATTATGTGCCCTGTCACTAGGCACCACTGAAAAAATCCTGATCCCATCCTCCTGACATCCACCCTTTAAGTATTGATTAGCATTGGTGAGCTCCCCTTTGATCTGCTCTTTTCCAGACTCAAAACACCAAATTCTCTTAGTCTTTCCTCATACAGGAGGTGTTGCAGTCCCCTAATCATCTTGGTAGCCCTTTTCTGTACCCTCTCCACCAAGTTCCTGTCCTCCTTGAACTGGGGAGCCCAGACCTGGACACATTATTCTGGATGTGGTCTCACGCGGGCAGAGCAGAGGGCAAGGAAAGCAGCAGTGCAGATCAGCAGAGCTGTTGAAAGCAGGCAGTGATCATGGTGCTGCTCTCAGGTGAAAAATGTGTGAAGATATACTGATGGCTGGAAATCAGCCAGTGCTGTGGAGGGGATCTGCTCAGGAGAAGGGGCACATGAAGTACGGCCTCTGTCACAGCATCCCTCTGACGGTCAAGCATAATTCAGGACACGTGAAGGCAATGATAGAAGCAGAACTAATGCCACCATCAGCTGGGTCCTGAGATGGAAAAGGCACCTATGGGGAAATTAAAAACATCCTTCATGTCACTGAAAAATTACAGGTTTCAGCAGCCATGGCTTGTGCACTTCACAGCCTGCTCCAAATACCCAGCACATCCCCCTCTGCCATCAGATAAAGGAACTCCAGAGCACCTCACCAAATTCAGAGAATCAGAGAATCACAGAATCAAACAGGTTGGAAAAGACCTCAGAGATCATCAAGTCCAAATTATTACCTGATGCCTAACACCTCCTGATAGCTAAACCATGGCTCCAAGTGCCACATTCAATCCCCTTTTGAACACCACCTCCCTGGGCAGCACATCCCAATGGTAAATTACTCTCTCTGTGAAGAACTTTCTCCTCTCCTCCAGCCTAAGCTTCTCCTGGTGCAGCTTGAGACTATGTCCTCTTGTTCTGGTGCTGCTTGCCTGGGAGAAGAGACCAACCCCCACCTGGCTACAACCATCCTTCAGGGAGTTGGAGAGAGCAATAAGGTCTCCCCTGAGCCTCCTCTTCTCCAGGCTAAGCAACCCCAGCTCCCTCAGCCTCTCCTCACAGGGCTGTGCTCCAGACCCCTCCCCATCCTCATTGCCCTTCTCTGAACACCTTCAAGAGTCTCAATGTCCTTCTTATATTGAGGAGCCCAGAAGTGGACACAGGACTCAAGGTGTGGCCTAACCAGTGCTGAGCACAGGGCACAATGACCTCCCTGCTCCTGCTGGCCACACTGTTCCTGACCCAGGCCAGGATGCCATTGACCCTCTTTGCCACCTGGACACACTGCTGACTCCTGTTCAGCTGCTGTCAACCAGTATCTCCAGGTCCCTGGGATTCCCTTGTTGCAAGCAGAAACCATCCCCTTGCACAGCAGCAGTGAACAAGTGGTTGTGCACTGGCTGGAAGTGACACACAGTGTCCTGCCACCGAGCCTCTGCAGCTTGTGCCTCCCGTTCATCCTACAGCAGCTCTGGCTTCAAGTGGAAGCAGTTGGGAACTGCACTGACAGACACCTATTTACCTACATCATACATGACAGTGACAGACACAGCTCATTGCTGCAGCCCTCAGAAATGCCAGAGCTGGTGTCAAAATAATAAATAAGGCTATTGATGAGGCTGGGCTACCCTCAGGCATGGTGGAAACAAAGTGTGTGTGCGTGTGGATGCAAGCTGGCAGGGAATTAAAGGGACTGATGACTCTGATTGTGTGAAACCACAGACACCAGCCTGAAAAGGCAGCTCCCCAAAACCCCAGAGATCATTGGGAAGGGCTTCTTGGGCCAAAGCCTCCCTCCTGGAAGCCTGGAAGAGCTGTGGAGTCTCAAAAATGTTTAAGGGTTTGATGAAAAGCTTAATTTTCCCCATAGCAATTTACAGATATGAATCATGGGGAAAGAATGCTGCTGACAGGGAGAAAAAAACTGAAGCCTTAGTGATGTGGTCCTGACATATCTTTTAGATTGAAAGGAAGATGAATGCTGATGCTAGAAATATTAGTGGAGAACAAGCAGACTCTGCTGTCAGAAATCAATAGATACAGACTTATGTACTTTGGTCACATCAGGCACCAAGATGAAAATAAACCTCAGGAAAGTAATTATGGACAGGAAAGTGGTGGATGGCTGCAGAACAGAAGGAGCAAGGAGGAGATGAAGAGGACAGTCACTGTGGGGTGGACTGTTGACATGCAGAGCTGCTGGGAGCTCACAGTGGGAGCTGAACACTGCCAGAATGTCACCCACATGGGAAAGGGATTGGCTTCCACAGCACAGTGATGAGACAGCCAAGGAAAAAAGCCAGCAGGGGCTGGGTGGGGAGGGAGAACAGAGAGCAAGCAAGCAAGGTGAAAAGGAGGAAGGTTGCAGTATGCTCTGTGTCCATGTAAAGCAAGATTTGGGGGCTTGAACCTCATGCACCTTCGTTCTTTGACCCACTTCAGAGGTCTGTCACAAGCCCTTCCTTTCCATGGCTTTGCAAGAGGGAAAGGAGAAAAAGCAAAAGATTGTATGTGGCACTTTCCCACACCCCTCCTGCCCTTCCACCCCCACCACACACTGATGCCACGTGCCCGAGGTGGCCACCAGCACAAGCTCGGTGCACAGGAGGGACTGACCAGGCTATGTGGGATGACCAAACCTGAGCTGGCCTTCAGAGAAATCCTTGAAGAGTCTTTGCCCAGCGCATAGGCAGAGCAGCCTGCTGGCCTCACAGCACCACCAGAGGTTTCCTCATCTCCATTTGAACCCATCCCTGCTTTTTTCCAGCTTCTGCTCTCCTCCTGCATCATCTGCAGGCACGTGGACACAGCAGACCCCACGGCTGCACAGGGCTGTCCCAGGCTCTGTGGCAGGGCTAGCACAAGAAACTACACCTGCAAAACAGGCAGCAGCTCCTCATCCAGAGATGAAAGCTCTGACACAAGCTCCTAAACCTGTAATTCAAATGCATGGTCAAAACCAGAAGTGGCAGAGATTGGAACTTAAGTCAGCAGAGCCAGCTGCCACTTGGAGGAGTTGCTGCCTGGAGAGGGAAAGGAGCTCATGAACCCAGCATCTCAGATAGTGGGGTCTGTTTGGGGCCTCTCACTACAAGAAGGACAATGAGATGCTGGAGCATGTCCAGAGAAGGGCAACAAGGCTGGTGAAGGGTCTGAAGAACAGATCTTGTGAGGAGCAGCTGAGGGGTATTTGATCTGGAGAAAAGGAGGCCCAGGGAAGACCACCTGGCTCTCTACAACTCCCTGAAAGGAGGTTTGGGAGAGGTGGGAGTTGTTCTGTTCAATCAAGCCACAACCATTACAAGAGGAAATGGCCTCAGGATGCGCCAAGGGAGGTTTAGGTTGGATACTGGAAAGAATTCCTTTACTGGGAGGGCTCTCAGGCACTGGCACAGGCTGCCCAGGGAGGTGGTGGAGTCACCATACCTGGGGGTGTTTAAGAGCTGTGTAGATGTAGTGCCTGGGGATATGGTTTAGTCAAGGACTTGTTAGTGTTGGGCTGATGATTGGACTCAATGTTCTTAAAGGTCTCTTGTAATCTAGGCTATTCTGTGCTTCTGAGCAGCACATCCAGGGCTCTGCCACTTCAAGACCCCCGCTAGGACCAGGTTTCTGTGGAGCACCAATTACCCACTTGCCTAAAATCCACTCTCTCAGGGAGCTCTTCTCAAGCACCAAAATATTTTGACAAGAATCCAAACCCATTTCGTGACAAAAGAAAACCAGAAGCAATTTGCAAGGCTGGGAGTGTCTAATGAGAAGCTGAACACAGGGCAGACTGCCTGAGCCAGTCCCAGGGCTGCTGTATCTCAAGCAGAAGGTGATTTCTGGAGCTCCTGTGATCTGCCTGTGGGAAGTTTAAGATTGCTGATAAGAAACTGTAGCTGAAATGCCTTTTTTTTCCCCACATCAGCTACTCCTGCCAGGCAAGTCTGAGGCTGACTGCAAAATTCCCATAGTCAAGGTCTCTTTTGCTCTTTCTGCATTACTCAGGCTAAGCTTTGCAAGCACCAAGAGCAGCTCTAAGCGCTGCTGATCCCTCAGAGGTACGTGGCTGAGCCTTAACCTGCCTCTTCTGCACCAAACCCCGAGCCCAAGCATCCCTTCGTTCCGCTCTTTGGCTCTGCACGCTGCTGTGCCCATGAAAACCACCCTAAAGCAGACCTCAGAGTCTAATCAGATGGAAGACAACGCCTCAGATTTCACTGGGATTCATTCTGATTCCTCTGGCTGAAGTGTGTGCAAATAATACCATTTTCTTAAATTAAGACAATAATTCGAGGTAAGGCTGATCCCTCTCCCAAGCCCAGCAGGTCAGCCAGGGGTCGCCTCCTTCTGCTGGGCCTTTGATCTCTGGCTACTTGACCTTGCTTTTGGCAACCTTGGGAGGTCAAGGAAATTGTTTTAGCAGCCCCCCCCCGCCCCCATCCTATTGATTTCATTCCAAGGGGAAGGGCACTGGCATTGTCATGGTAATGGTAGAGCCCCGAAGGCTTGTGAGGTGCAGCACCAGGGAGGGCTTCTTTGGAGGCCAACAATCTGCCAATCAGTTCCACCCCGTGAAAGCGAAGGTGAACGTGAGGAGACCTCACCACCTGTATTATAATCTGCAGCTGTATTGAAATATCCCTGGCACAGCTGAGCTTTTAGTGTTTGATTTACTTGAGCTAACACATTCCAAAACTCTCCACCCCTCCACCCCCCTCCCCAAAGGGATGGACAGCTTGGAGACCTCCAGGCTTTGCTCCTTGTCATGGTTGTATTTTAAAGCAAGCAGCTCCTTAAGGAGGTTAGGGAAGATAGGATAGGATAGGATAGGATAGGATAGGATAGGATAGGATAGGATAGGATAGGATAGGATAGGATAGGATAGGATAGGATAGGGTAGGGTAGGGTAGGGTAGGGTAGGGTAGGGTAGGATAGGATAGGATAGGATAGGATAGGATAGGATAGGATAGGATAGGATAGGATAGGATAGGATAGGACAGGATAGGATAGGATAGGATAGGGTAAGGTAGGGTAGGGTAGAATAGAGTAGGGTAGGGTAGAATAGAATAGAATAGAATAGAATAGAATAGAATAGAATAGAATAGAATAGAATAGAATAGAATAGAATAGAATAGAATAGAATAGAATAGAATTAACCAGGTTGAAAAAGACCTTTCAGATCATTGTGTGCAACCTCTCACCCAACACCATCTAATCAACTAAACCATGGCACCAACCACTCCATCCAATCTCTTCCTAAACACCTCCAGTGATGGTGACTCCACCACCTCCCTGGCAGCACATCCCAATGGCCAATCTCTCTTTCTATGAAGAACTTATTCCTAACATCCAGCCTGAACCTCCCCTGGTGCAGCTTGAGACTCTGTCCTCTTGTTCTGGTGCTGGTTGCCTGGGAGGAGAGACCAACCCCCTCCTGGCTGCGACCTCCCTTCAGGTAGTTGTAGAGAGCAAAAATAATAAAGACTCCTCTTTTTTTGTGTAGTGTGTGTACATGATCATCCCATGCTGATGCACTTCAGCTTTAATAATGTTGTATTAAATTTTATTGTCACCTGGCTGACATTTACTGCGAGGGGAAGTGCATCGAGCTGAACAGCCTTGTAAAATACAGCCCAGTAATGTACCCATAAAGCAGAGTATTTCTATCCCAGTGATGAGCTATTGCAATTGCATCCAATTTGGGGACTCATTATTAAGGAGGGCAATCAGCTCCTCGCTCCCATGCTCTGGAAGGGGGCATGGTGTAGAGATGCCAGCTGCTGTTTCACAAAGCAGCAGCTCCATCCTTGCTCAGTGGAATGAGGCCAATGGCATCCTGGCATGCATCAAGAATAGTGTGGCCAGCAGGAGCAGGGAAGTCATTGTGCCCCTGTACCCATCCCTGGTTAGGCCACACCTTGAGTACTGTGTCCACTTCTGGGCCTCTCAATTTCAGAAGGACATTGAGACTCTTGAATGTGTCCAGAGAAGGGCAACAAAGCTGTTGAGGGGTCTGGAGCAGAGCCCTGTGAGGAGAGGCTGAGGGAGCTGGGGTTGCTTAGCCTGGAGAAGAGGAGGCTGAGGGGAGACCTTCTTGCTCCCTACAACTACCTGAAGGAAGGTTGTAGCCAGGTGGGGGTTGGTCTCTTCTCCCAAGCAACCAGCACCAGAACAAGAGGACACAGTCTCAAGCTGCACCAGGGGAAGTTTAGGTTGGAGGTGAGTAAAAAGTTCTTCCCAGAAAGAGTAATTGGCCATTGGAATGTGCTGTCCAGGGAGGTGGTGGAGTCCCCATCCGTGGAGGTGTTCCAGAAGGGATTGGATGTGGCACTTGGTGCCATGGTTTAGTAGTCAGGAGGTGTTAGATGACAGATTGGACTTATTAATGTTTGAGGTCTCTTCCAACCTGGGTGATTCTGTGATTCTGTGACATTCTCTCCTCATTCTGAATGAGCTGGCAAGCACACCTGATCAGGAAGAGGTGAGTCCTCCTGCACATCATGGAATCATAGAATTATTTCAGTTGGAAAAGATCTTTGGGATGATGCAATCCACCCATCAGCCTAACACCACCATGGCCATTAAACCATGGCCCCAAGTGCCCTGGCCACAGATTTCTTGCACACCTCCAAGAATGGTGACTCCACCACCTCCTTGGGCAGCCTCTTCCAATCCCTGACCACTCTTGCAGCAAAGAAATTTTTCCTAATACCCAACCTCCCCTGGCAAAACTTGAGGACATTTTCATAGACTCAATAATCATAGAATCACCAAGGTTGGAAGACACCTCAAAGATCATCAAGTCCAACCTGTCATTATATCTGCCTCATTATATCTGTCTCATTATATCACCTGGTACTAGAGAGGGCTTGAGCATACTCAAAGGAGTAAAATGTGTTTACAGCTAGCTGAGATCAGGATCATTAAAGCTGCCTTCCCTTCCTCACCTCCTGAAAAATAGTGTTTGCTATGAAGTCATACTGTTTAGAAAGGCTTTGATAGATGAGACAACTACAGTATTAACCAGGTTAGAAAAGACCTTCAAGATCATCCAGTCCAACCTATCACCCAACACCATCTAATCAACTAAACCATGGCACCAAGTGCCCCATCCAGTCTCTTTTTAAACACCCCCAGTGATGGTGACTCCACCACCTCCCTGGGCAGCACATCCCAATGGCCAATCTCTCTTTCTGTGAAGAATTTCTTCCTAACACCCAGCCTGAACCTGCCCTGGTGCAACTTGAGACTGTGTCCTCTTGTTGAAGTCCTTTTATGACCTGAAATGATTCAACAAAATTGGATCTCTGTAAATGGCCTCAAGCTGCACCAGGGGAGGATTAGGTTGAACATTAGAAACAAAACTTCTTCACTGAAAGGGTTCTCACTGGAACAGGCTGCCCAGGGAGGTGGTTGAATCCCCATCCCTGGTGCATAGATGTGATGCTGAGGGACATAGTTTAGCACTAGACTTGGTTGAGTTAGGTAATGGTTGGACTTGATCTTAAATGTCTTCTCCAGCTTAGATAATTCTATGATATTATAACCTCTGCAACTGTCCACAGGCTGCTTGCTCCAAAAGCCCTTGGAGACCTTTGGAGTCCAGGTTCTCAAGAAGCTTTTTGGAAATCCCACCTGATGCCCAGCTTTAGTTAAGTACCTAAATATCTTGGTAAATCTGGGCTCAGTGGTGTATTTGGGGAAAGCTCATTGGGTGCCAAAAATTGGACTCTGGTAGAATTTAAGAACCTCTCCTTTGCCCAAAAGCACACCTGAAAGCCCTTGCCTCCCCAGGCACTTACTCTCAGAAGCCTTAAAACTCTCAAGTGACCTCTCTGTGGCCTACTTCTTTCCTAGTGAAAGTTCCCAGGATTTCCCAGACCATTCTGGAGGGCCAAAGACCTGCTGAGATCCAGAGAACCAGCAAAGAAACAGCTAAACCCTCCTTATAACCCCAAAAGGAGGTATTCTAAGCAAGTCCTCCTGATGCTTCCCAAAGGCACCAAGGGCAAGATAGACTACACTAGACTAGACTAGACTAGACTAGAATAGAATAGAAAGAATAGAATAGACCAGGTTGGAAGAGACCTTGAAGATCATTGCTTCCAACCCATCAACCAATCCAACCCACCTAAACACCTAACCCATGGCACCAAGCACCCCATCAAGTCTGCTCCTGAAGACCTCCAATGATGGTGACTCAATGGAATGGAATGGAATGGAATGGAATGGAATAGAATAGAATAGAATAGAATAGAATAGAATAGAATAGAATAGAATAGAATAGAATAGAATTAACCAGGTTGGAAGAGAGCTTCAAGATCATTGTGTCCAACCCATCATCCAACACCATCTAATCAACTAAACCATGGCACCAAGCACCCCATCAAGTCTCCTCCTAAACACCTCCACTGATGATGCTTGCAGTAAGAACAGCCTTTCTTATTAAAGAGAAGGACAAGGATACACATTTCAGCACAAGCCACAGGCTCAGCTGCCACCTCCCACAACCACAGCTTGTCTTTTCCTCAACCCATTCTCAACAGCACTCTCCAACTTGGCTCATCACAAGGCTTTCACTGCCACAGCTGCAGGCCAGCATCATCCAAAGACCAAATCTTGCTGTTTGCTGAAAGGCATGACATTAAAACAAGCTAAAGGAGAACTCACCCAGACTTGAAAACACCTTGGAGCTCTGTGGCCATGGACTCCACACCTCCTTCGCCTGCCTTGAGATGAGGAACAACAATAAAAACAGGGAGAAAACTTTATTTACTGTAAAGGTGATGGAGCACTGGGGCAGGCTGTCCAGAGAGGTGTTGGAATCTCCTTCTCTAGAGATTGTCAAGACCCACCTGGAGTACTGTGTCCAGTTCTGGAGCCCCTATTACAGGAAGGATCTAGACATGCTGGAATGTGTCCAGAGAAGAGCCATGAGGATGAACAGAGGGCTGGAGATCCTCTGCTATGAGGACAGACTGAGGGAGTTGGGGCTATTCAGTCTGCAGAAGAGAAGGCTCCAAGGAGACCTTTTAGTGGCCTTCCAGTATCTGAAGAGGGCTCCAAGAAAGCTGGGGAGGGACTTTTGAGGGTGTCAGGGAGTGACAGAACAGGGGGGAATGGAACAAAACTGGAAGTGAGTAGATACAGATTGGATATTAGGAAGAAGATGTTCCCCATGAGGGTGGTGAGAGACTGGCACAGGTTGCCCAGGGAGGTGGTGGAAGCCTCCTGCCTGGAGTTTTTTGCAGCCAGGCTGGATGTGGCTGTGAGCAACCTGCTGTAGTGTGAGGTGCCCATGGCAGGGGGGTTGGAACTGGCTGAGCCTTGAGGTCCCTCCCAACCCTGACAATTCTATGATTCTATGATTCCTGTGCTACCTGCCCTAGGTGATCCTGCTTTGCCAGGGGGGTTGGGCTCAATGACCTCTGGAGGTCCCTCCCAACCTATGATTCTATGAAAAAGAGAGTAGGGCAAGACCTTACAACCCATGAGGGGTGCCCCTGGCATGAACCAAAGTTCAAGATGTCTGTGGGCCTCTACCACATGCCAAACCTCCAGGGCAAGGAAGTCCAACCCCATGGCAAACCTCCAGGGCAAGGAAGCCCTCCAGAGCATCTGGGGCTTTTCTGAGCTGTCAAGGTGACACAGCCTCCAAGCCATCAGCGCTGCTCAACGGGATGAGACAAACACAGCTGGTACCTGGGGGAGATTAATGCAGAGAGTCATCTTGGCTGCAAGACAGAGGCAAGATATTTCTTTTTTTGAGGCACTGTGTATGTGGGGCAAAGAAAATAAGTAGTTCATTTTCTTAGAGCATTAAGCTGTAATGGCTGTCAAGGGGGATTACTGATATTGTTGTGCCAGTGTCAGCACATGTTGGAGAACAGCCCTAGTTTGAATTTCCATACTTGCTTAATTTAATGTTCAGATAATCTGGCAAATGAAACAGGAGCCTCAAAGACTCTTTTTTAAACTTTTTTCTTCATTTTTCTCCCCCTCCCCCCTTTCTTTCCTGCCTCTCCCCCCCTCCCCTCCTCTTTTCCTTGGAAAAAGGAAGAAAGAAAATAATCATTCTATTAAGACTGTTACATTCTTTGGGAGCAGGAGCTGGTGTACATGGAGGGCACACACTAATCTCATTTATGCTGAGATTTGCTTTCTGTTAAGCAACAGGAGGGGGGTTAAAAAACCAGCTAATCAAGCATAATTCAATAATACCTCATCTGCAGATGCAGAGCCTCAGAAGATTGGTATGGAGCTCTGCCTAGCTACAGGAGCTGCTGATCCGGGCCAGGTGTGTTTAATAGCACACAGGGTGTGGGTGCACACCTAAATAACTCCTCTGATGGCTCCTCCCCAGCTTTGGGCAAGCTGCAGTCTGGGACAGCTTCCAGCACACGACTGAACAGCCTCCATGCTGCTCTGCAGGCATCAGCAGCCTGTGGCAGCCAAGGCAGACTACTTCCACGAGTAGAGAATGCTGGCCCAGCTGCCACGGTCCCTGTTGCCCAGGGCTGCCAGAGGCAAAACCTATTGCTGGAGGTTAGTGTCAGGTGGAATCTTAGCTCAGCTGGTGACGCCACCATGCCCTCTGCATCACACCACAGAGCAGTCCCAGGCACCCTCAGAATAACTTTATGATCCTTGCACAAAACCAGAGATGGGAAAACACAGTTGTTCAGACACTGCATTGCTATGGCTGGATCAGTGTGGAACCAACAGGTCAAAGGAGGTTGTTCTCCTCCTCTACTCTGCCTTAATGAGGCCACAGCTGGAGTCCTGGGCCCAGCTCTGGGCTCCATGGCTCAAGAGTTGGGGCTGTTCAGTCTGGAGAAGAGAAGGCTCTGAGGTGACCTAATTGTGGCCTTCCAGTATCTGAAGGGGGCTACAGGAGGGCTGGGGAGGGACTGCTCAGGATCTCAGGTAGTGATAGGACTAGGGGGAATGGAATGAAGCTGGAGGTGGGGAGATTCAGGCTGGAGGTGAGGAGGAAGTTCTTCCCCATGAGAGTGGTGAAGCCCTGGAATGGGTTGTCCAGGGAGGTGGTTGGGGCCCTGTCCCTGGAGGTGTTTAAGCCCAGGCTGGACAAGGCTCTGGGCAGCCTGATCTAGTGTGGGGTGTCCCTGCCCATGGCAGGGGGGTTGGAACTGGATGATCCTTGTGGTCCCTTCCAACCCTGATTGATACTGTGATACCATGATACTATGATAAGAGAGACAGGGAACTACTGGAGAGAGTCCACCAGAGGCCACAGAGATGCTGAGGGGCCTGAAGCATCTCTGTGAGGAGGAAAGAATAAGAGACTTGAAGCTGTTGAGCCTGAAGGAAAGCAGCCTGAGAGGGGATCTTCTCAATGCTGAGCAGTAGACAAAGGGTGCTGGGGGAAAGAGGATGAGGCCAGGTTCTTGTCAGTGGTGCCCAGTGACAGGACAAGGGGCAATGGGCACAAACTGGAACTCAGAAGGTTTCACCTGCATATCAGGAAAAAATTCTGTGTAAGGGTGCTGGATCCCTGGAGCAGGCTGCCCACAGAGGTGGTGGAGTCTCCTTCGCATTCCAAACCCATCTGGACGTTGTGGTCCCGGGCAAGCTGCTGTGTGTGTCCCCCTGCCCCTGGATGAACTCCAGGTGTTCCTTCTAACACTCACCATGCTGGGATTCCCTATTTCCACACCCAGAGTCACCACACAGCAGGAACTGACCCATTCATTCTTGACATGGGTCATGCCACCAGCAGTAAGGCTCCCTGTGCCCACAGCCCTGCCCACAGGCTGTGAGACTAGCAGAGAGACAGCACCAATCATGAGGACAGACAGACAGACACACAGATCAATATGGAGAGAGGCTGAGAGAGGTTCCTCTTTGTTCTGCATCCCCTTTGTTTTGCTGTTAAGGCTCTGTGCTAATTTCCATGGAATTACTCCAGCACATTTGTAAACACACCCGGAACGCAGACAGCTCTCTGCAATCACTGCTGTCTTGGGCTATTAAGTATAATATTTTGCTCAGCCAGATGCTGCCAGAAGTTGGCCAAGCCCATAAAACAAGCTCAATCACATCATTTTGCACACACAGAACACGAAGCCATTTTGAAGGAGTTTAGAGATGTTTGCGTTCCTGTTGCCTTCCATCTGGTGAATGCCCTCCCAAGACAGATCGCCGAAGCCCAAGGGAGGAAGTGTTTTGCACTCAGCCACCTCTCAGCAGCACCCCTCCCAAAACATGCTTGTTGTCAGCCCCCCCTTAGCTAGATCACACCCTGCTTTTAATGGCACAGAAGGTTAGAGAAGCTGCTGCTGCTGCTGCTGCTTTTGGTGGCACACAAAACAGGACCCTGCGCTGGCTGCAAACCTCATGGGTGGCTGGTTCCAGTATACCATGGAGACAGCTCTGCATGTTTTTGTGGTGCTGAAACTCCAACACCCAGCCACAGCACGTTTCAGGCTTCCCTTTAAGGCTGTTGGAAGGGGCTCCACAGAGGAAGGATAACACCACACACTCCAGACCCACAGATACGTGGGCACACAGGCACACTTCCAGAAATCAGCTCCTTCATGTGGTGCCTTATGGAGTAGATCCATGACATGTGCAGAGTCAGGGAATGTCACAAAGGCATCACTGGATCTGCTCTTCTGTCTCTGCATTTGCTTTGAGGCTCAGGACATCTTCAGCCCCACGCTGCTGCTTTTTACATTGAACTGAACCTAAGAGCTGGCATGGTCAGTTATCATAGTATCATAGTATCAGTCAGGGTTGGAAGGGACCACAAGGATCATCTAGGTCCAACAGCAAAACAGGGCAGAAACAGGAAGGTGAAAGACATCAGATGATCATTATATCTCTTGAACTACAGCCCTAGAGCATATTTAATTATGTCCTGATGCAGAAAGTGTTGCAAAGACAAGGTATAGGAGGTAGCTAGGAATAGCTACAGCAGGAGCTGATGGCAAGGGCAGAGTCAAGCCTGTGTCTCAGCTCCAGTGATGGCCAGCCCCAGCACAGAGGAAAAACCCAGTGGAGAGGTGGGAAAAAGTCATCCTGTCAAGGAAGCAGCCCACACTTCCTGAGCCATCCCTTGTTCTGACACTGTTCACCCCCTTTCCAACACTCCCACCCCAGCACTGAGCACAGAGATGCTCATCACATGCCCAACTCCACTCCAGGATTGCCTCTTGTATGTCACCTGGGGGAAGTTTTAGCTGATTTCATAATAAATTCCTGCAAATATTTTTGAATTGAACCCCTTTTTGAGCAGCACAGGACCCTGCTGCAGCCACCCCTGTCCTGGCTTTGCATCTGGGGAGCATGCACTGAAAAGCCCTCACCCCTTATGTCCTGCACAAGGTTCTGAGGAAGGATGTTGTCTTCTCCTTGTGAATTGGACCTTGCCTGGTGCAACAGAAGGCTCCTCAGGTGCTATTACATTGAGAGTAATGCCCCTAAGAACAAGAGAAAAATAAGGATATGAGCCCAGCAACAGCAGATGCAAATCCCCCAGATAGATGAGTGGCTTTGAAGTTAACACAGCCCCAAAGAAAATCACAGCTCTGTGTTATCCAGAGAGCTCCCTCCTTGCTTTGCTTGGCCACTCAGTCAAACCAGTGACTCCAGGAGTAAAGAACAAACCAACTGATCAGGCAAAAGCCAAAGCTCTTGGCAGATGTGCAGCATACAGTTCACAGCAAGCACCTGCCTGTGCCCTGTACAGCTCTCCCTCTCCCCAGCCCAGGGATTGATCCTGGATTAGTCTTTTTAGCAGGATCTACTGCAACATGACAAGGGGTGCTGCTAGAATAGAATAGGATAGGATAGGATAGGATAGGATAGGATAGAATAGAATAGAATAGAATAGAATAGAATAGAATAGAATAGAATAGAATAGAATAGAATAGAGCAGGTTGGAAAAGACCTCCGAGATCATGAAGTCCAACCTATCATCCAATACCATCTAATCAACTAAACCATGGCACCAAGAGCCACATCCAGGCTCTTTTTAAACACCTCCAGTGATGGTGACTCCACCACCTCCCTGGGCAGCACATCCCAATGGCCAATCTTTCTATGAAGAACTTCTTCCTAACATCCAGCCTAAAGCTCCCCTGGTGCAGCTTGAGACTATATCCTCTTGTTCTGGTGCAAAAGAGGGGAGATTGCGACTATAGAGAAGGAAGACACTGCAGGTAGTGAGACTCTGGCCCAAGTTGCCCAGAGATATGGTAGATGCCCCATCCTTGAAACCATTCCAGGTCAGGTTGGTTGGGTCTCTGAGCAACCTGCTCTAGTTGCAGATGTCCCTGCTGACTACAGGAGGGGTGGACTGAACAGCCTCTGATGGTCCCTTCCAACCCAACCCAGCCTATGATCCCATCCCACACAAAGGCCACAGCAGAGCACATGGGATTGTGCCCTTCCCCCAGCTGTGAGTGGCTGAGGAATCACAGAATCACCAAGGTTGGAAGAGACCTCAAAGATCATCAAGTCCAACCTGTCACCACAGACCTCATGACTAGACCATGGCACCAAGTGCCACATCCAATCCCCTCCTGAACACCTCCAGGGATGGGGACTCCACCACCTCCCTGGGCAGCACATTCCAATGGCTAACAACTCTCTCAGTGAAGAATTTTCTCCTCACCTCCAGTCTAAACTTCCCCTGGTGCAGCTTGAGACTGTGTCTTCTTGTTCTGGTGCTGGTTGCTAGAGAGAAGAGACCAACCCCCTCCTGGCTACAATCTCCCTTCAGGTAGTTGTAGAGAGCAATGAGGTCTCCCCTGAGCCTCCTCTTCTCCAGGCTAAACACCCCCAGCTCCCTCAGCCTTTCCTTGTAGGGCTTGTGCTCATGGCCTTTCACCAGCCTCGTTGGAGCAGCAGCTCCTTGTCCCATGGCCAGCCATTGTGCAGAGGAGCATCAAGGGCAGACCTGGCCAGGGGCTGGCAAGCTCTTCCTGCAAACTAAGCAGAGATTTGGTTGCTAGGTCCCAACCTTATCCACAAGGCTGTGAGTCTGAGCTGCTTGACCATGCCCAGAACCAGAGCACAGGCAAGCAGCCGTTGAGCAGCAGCTCCTTGTCCCATGGCCAACCATTGTGCAGAGGAGCATCAAGGGCAGACCCGGCCAGGGGCCAGCGAGCTCTTCCTGCAAACTAAGCAGAGATTTGGTTGCTGGGTCCCAACCTTATCCACGAGGCTGTGAGTCTGAGCTGCTTGGCCCTGCCCAGAGCCAGAGCACATGTTTGTGGGATAGACAAACTGCTTGAAATAGAGGCCACAGAGGAGCCATTAGAAATTCAATATTAGCTTTGTAAAATGGCTAATAATTAGCTGCAGCTCTTTTCTCCATCACGGCAGCTGGTGACATGAAAGTGATTAAGTTTCTAATGAATAGATTAGGGTTACTGAATATATTAAATAACAAGGGTTTTAATCAACTGTTTATTGATTCCAGCAAGACAGCTCTGATGGCAAAAAAACATAATCAACCAACAACCAACAAACCACTGGGTAGCAGTGGAATTTATTTATGGGCTGGTGTTCTACATCAGGAATAATTAAAAATAGATTATTTTGCACCAAATCTGCAGCTTTTTTCTTTCTTTCCTTTTTTTTTTCCCCCTCCTCTTTGAGGCAGCTCAATATGGATTAAATTAACTGCAAATAGTAAATTAAGGGAGAGTGGAAAGCTGAGTTCAGAGGAAGAGAGGAGCTCGCAGCGGGAGAGTCCATCTTTGGGTTCGGTTGTCGTGGCAGAAGCAGCCACGTGGTTATGGCCTGGTTTTAGCCAGGAGAGATAAAAGGTTGGACAACAGGATGGCCTCACAGTATCACAGTATCACAGAATCACCAAGGTTGGAAGAGACCACAAAGATCATCAAGTCCAACCTGTCACCACAGACCTCATGACTAGACCATGGCACCAAGTGCCATGTCCAATCCCCTCTTGAACACCTCCAGGGATGGTGACTCCAACACCTCCCTGGGCAGCACATTCCAATGGCTAACAACTCTCTCTGGGAAGAACTTTCTCCTCACCTCCAGCCTAAACTTCCCCTGGCACAGCTTGAGACTGTGTCCTCTTGTTCTGGTGCTGCTTGCCTGGGAGAAGAGACCAACCCCTTCCTGGCTACAACCACCTTTCAGGTAGTTGTAGAGAGCAATGAGGTCTCCCCTGAGCCTCCTCTTCTCCAGGCTAAACAATCCCAGCTCCCTCAGCCTCTCCTCACAGGGCTGTGCTCAAGGTCTCTTCCCAGCCTTGTTGCCCTTCTCTGGACACGTTCAAGTGTCTCAATGTCCTTCTTAAACTGAGGGGCCCAGAACTGGACACAGGACTCAAGGTGTGGCCTAACCAGTGCAGAGCATTAGGCACAGTGACTTCCCTGCTCCTGCTGGCCACACTATTCCTGATGCAGGCCAGGATGCCATTGGCCCCCTTGGCCACCTGGGCACACTGCTGGCTTAGGCAGCTATCAAGCAGCACCCTCAGGTCCCTCTCTGTTTGGCAGCTCTCAGCCACTCTGACCCCAGCCTGTAGCTCTGCACCTGGCACTTGGACTTGTTGAATGCCATCCCGTTGGCCTCTGCCCATCTGTCCAGTCGGTCGAGGTCCCTTTACAGAGCCCTTCTGCCCTCTAACTGACCAACATCTGCTCCCAGCTTGGTGTCATCTGCAAATTTGCTGATGGCTGTCCAAGTGCCAGGTGCTGCACTTTGGCCACAACGGCCCCATGCAGCGCTACAGACCAATCCTCCTGTGCTAGGAAATTCCTGAGAAGAGAAGCAACATCCTGGAGCCCTGAGCTCCCTTTTTTTGGCTTAAGACACCGATCCCCCCTCGCAGCCTGGTGCTAACAAACTCCCAGAGAAAAGCAGAGCTTTCCTGCTTGGCTGCAGCCCTCACCCTCACTGCATGACAGCAGTTATGTGCTGTAAAGCAAGGGATCAGCCAGGGGGTCATCCTTCCAGCTGGAAAGACCTCTCTGACCAGCAACAATGCCTTGGTGCTAAAAAGCCACGAAGCTGCCAGTGATGCCTCCTGCCCCAGCCCTTGCGCACACAGCTGGGAAACAATTTCTCCCTGCTCATGGGAGAGCTTTCCAGCGCTGCTCATCGATCTCCATAGCCAGCCAGGAGACAAGCAGCACATTTCACAGGCTATTTAGGCAGTTTCCATTTCTGCTCCTGTCAGGTTCTGAGGACCAGGACTTCATCCTTTCATGCAAGAGGATCCAGGAGGTTCTGCGCTTTTAATCACCCGCGGTGGAAAGCGGCCAAAGGAAAAAGAAGCAACATTTAGGAGGAGTCACTTTTTCCATGGATCCAAAGGACCAAACCACTTTCTGCCAGCATATCTAGCTACTGAGGGGTCTATGATTTTATTAAGGGTTATCTGAAGTGCTCCATGACATAAGCAGATCCATAATATATGTGTATATACAGGGAGCCATTTATAGAGCACATCTTCCTGGTCCTGATAGTTTATCATGCAGAGGACCTTTAGTCTCACCTTGAACTGAAGCCAAATGCTGCCTGTGCTCCTTAAGTCAAGGTAATGCAGAGAAGATGTTTTACTTCGAAAGCTAGAATCCTTGGAAGGTTTTGCTCTCCACCTGGCAGCTGTTTGAAGCTGCTCTGCAGGTTTGGATCACTTCTAAGCAGTGCCTGTAAGAAACGGCTTTGGGCGTGCAGAGGTAATCAAAGGAGCAGGAGAAATCAGGTTGTGGCTGTCCACGGCAGGCTGTAGGGTTACCACAACTGCTGAGCCCCTCACTAGATTAAGGATATTGAGGTGCTGGAGTGCGTCCAAAGAAGGGCTACAAATCTGGGGAAGGGTCTGGAGAGCAGGGCTGGAGAGGGACCTGGTGGTGTTTAGTCTGGAGAAGAGGAGGCTGAGGGGAGACCTTATTGCTCTCCAACTTAAACCTTTCCTGGCACAATTTCAGGCCATTTCTTCTCCTTGTCATCTTAATGCTAGGGAGAAGAGACCAATTCCCTTTTCACCACCACTTCCATTTAGGGCATTGTAGAGATCTGGAGGCAGGCTGCCCAGAGAGGTTGTGTCTCTCCTTCTCTACAGAGATTCTAAACCTATCTGGACACTGATCCTGGGCAAGCTACTGTGGATGATCCTGATTTAGCAGGGGGGTTGCACTGGATGATACCCAGAGGTTCCATCCATCCCCCACCATGCTGAGGCTCTGTGATCTCAAAGGCAGGAGGGGTGAGACAATCAAGGAGCAGCCATCTCCCTGTTGACGTGAACATTCGCACGGTGCCTCCACCCTTGGAACAGCTTACATGCTCAGTCTCCTTGGCTGCAGCTCTTCATCTTGGAGCTCCTTCCAAAGCTGACCTGTGCATGTGTAAATGTATGTAAACCCACAGTGCTCTGAGGGATGCAGTCAGCTGCAGGACACATCTCTCACTTTGTGTCTGGTAATGCTGGTTCCATCCAAGGGGAAATCCCCCTGCAGGAGAGATGAGCTGCAGTGAGATCTTCCCTGGTTTTTTCCAATCATGCCAGATTTCAATCTGTTCTGGAGCTTCTCTAGGTTTTTGTTGATCACATCCTTCCAAGTAGGATACCTGGGGAAGAAACAGCTCAATCTTTTTGCCCCTGCCCCAGCCCCAGCCAGCTGCCACTTGAGCTCTGGCGCCTTGTAAGCAAAGGCAGCTCCTAGTTTGATTTTCCAGACGATTAACACTGAGACACCTGACCCCAGGCTGGTGGAGACACCCCACAGAGACATGATGGGAGCTGATAGATTATCAAACTGGAATCAGATCTTTAAAACTGTTTGCACTTGCCACCACCCAACAGGGTCTGCTCTGGGCTGGCTCCCCATTTAAAGGGTAAGGTATGGTCACACACTCTCCTTAACTTACTTTATTTCTTTACCTCCTCTGTTAACTGCAGCTCAGCTCAGTGCACTGTCTCACTGTGCCTAGATGGTTTTCCTTAGTATCCCAGTACAAACCAGCAGTATCCACAGCCACACACACACAACCCCACCACCCTGATTAGGACAGAATGACTTCCTGCCCCCTGAGGCTCTAACCCAAGGAAAGATTCCAGGTTTTTATGGTACTAAAAGTGTCAGCAGGGTACCCCAGGCCTTCCTTGCTTGGATGTTTTGGAAGAAAGGGAGGAAAGGCAACCAGCACCAGAATAAGAGGACACAGTCTCAAGCTGCACCAGGGGAGGTTTAGGCTGGATGTTAGGAAGAAGTTCTTCATAGAGAGTGTGACTGGCCATTGGAATGTGCTGCCCAGGGAGGTGGTGGAGTCACCATCATTGGAGGTGTTTAGGAAGAGACTGGATGGGGTGCTTGGTGCCATGGTTTAGTTGATTAGATGGTGTTGGGTCATAGGTTGGACTCCATAATCTCAAAGGTCTCTTCCAACCTGGTCTGGTCTGGTCTGGTTCTATCCTATCCTATCCTATCCTATCCTATCCTATCCTATCCTATCCTATCCTATCCTATCCTATCCTATCCTATCCTATCCTATCCTATCCTATCCTATCCTATCCTACCCTATCCTATTATTTCTATTCTATTCTATTGCCTGGAGAATGGTCCTCTCAACAGGGACTCCCTATTGGCTCTAGGGACATCCCTGGCTTGTGCTCTAGCCTCTGATGCACCCAGGACAGTGGAAGCTGGAGAAGTGATTTTCAGCATGCTTTCCACACCACAGTCAAAAAGCACTGAGCTAAACTGCAGTGTGGAGAGCAGAAAAACTTCCACAGCAAAACAGAACAAACCCCTGAGGAGGAGGCAGCATCTCCCCTATGTACCAAGACTGCTACTGGAAGCAAGTCCCAGTTGGCATTGCAAGTGCCAGCTGGCATCAGCAGAGTTGGGAACTAAATGAAGGTGCCTTCAAGGCATCCTTTCTATCACAGTATCAGCCCTTTTTTTCCCCCTCCTCTCTCAGTCCCAGAGGCAAAGCAGCTGAATGGCACCACAGTGAAAGCCCCAATGGAAGCAGCATTTCACTTGTGTCTCCCTCCCAAGCCCTGAAGTTGCTCTTTTTTTCTGACAGAATTAAGAATGCTTCCTCAGAGCCGTGGCCTCTATCCCTTGCACTTCTCCTGGTGCACAGAAAATGTCACAGGTAAAGAGACAAACACAATTCTGCTCTTTAAATGTGTTTTTACCTTGCTCCTATGCTGAACTGACCAGAGGAAAGCCAGACCCACTCATGACATCAATTGTTCAAGCATAGAAACAGCAGCAGAACATTTCATGGGGACATGGAACAAGGCCAAGGGCAGTGAAAAAGGGAGCATGGACTCTCCTGTGGTTGCAGCCCAAAGACAGCAGCCCCTTCCCCTCCGTGCCTCCCTAGACTGGATAACAAGACCCGTGACACTCTCAAGCCAACCTAAAGCACCAACCTAAAGCACCAACCAAAAGCACCCTGTCCACCTGCAGGCTTTTCACCTGAAGCACACTGTGTGGGGGCATCTCTGAGTCATGCTGATCATCTCAAAACACTCCCTCACACACCCTGCTTGCTCAGCACTGTGGGTTGAGATCTGAGAGGCGGCACCACGGGTTGGGGAAAGCCACGTGCCCACAGGCACTCATCTTCCCAGCCACTCCTGCTGAAGGCCTCTCTAGCCCTTATCATCACCTGCAAACTCACACCCCCAAGCTTAGCTTATCTTCTGCTAGAGGGGCTGGTATCCAGAGCGAGCTGGCAGCAGCATTTGGCTTCTTGAGCTAAACAGCCATCTGGGAGAACTTTGTTTCCAAGAGGTGGCTGGAAACCCAGCAGCATGTGGAACACCAGGAGAGGGATGTGGGCACCGCACACCCAAGCCAGGAAAGAGTCCCCAGCATGTTTCTGCAAGATCCAGCCATGCTGGAAGCTGACTAGACCTCCCTGCTAAGTCCTTAACTGTTGTGTGAGTGTTGCACCAGAGGGGATGATGTGCATCCTGACACGAAGGCACAGGAGCTGTGGAGTCAGTGTCTGAGGTTGTGGAGTCACTACAGGAAGTCACTGAGCTTCCAGCTGAGCAGGGCAGGACTAGGTTGGATGGTAAAGTTGCACCACAGGAGTCATAATGAAGGCCCTCTCCATCTCTTTAGCTCCCCCTTCTTTTCTTTCACCACTCCAGTTTGATGAGTCCCAAGAAAGAGGAAGGTCAGAGATGAAGAAAGTAGTAAATACTTCAAAGGAGACACTGCAGAGTGGTTGCATAGCAGAAAGACCACAAAGACCAAATCTGTCCTGGGCACTTTCACCATCTGAAGCAGCATTCACTCAAGCACATTCCTTGCAGGGGAGATATTCTATCACCTTCAAGCTCAAGTTTCGATTCAGAGTGCTGAAGCTGCAGGAAAATGTAGTGTCAAAGCTCTTCAGAGAAGGGAAGCATCACAGGGTCACCTTAGGATAACCTCCTGCTCTGCTTTTTCCTCCCCTCTGCAGTAATTCCAAGGTACCAGGCAAGCATCCACAGGCACTTCCCACCACCAATCCACCCAGCTGCCTCTCCTCAGTGTGAGGAGATGTGAGTGCACAGAACCAAGGAGGGCTGCTCGAGGCTGCCCTTATCACACTTCATCTGCAAGGATTCTGGAGAGCCTTTGGGCATTTGAGGTTCACCAACGTTTCCCATCTCACATTTCCTACTGGAGACCCCTCCAGCTGGTGAGATGCTGTAATAGAGACCATTTAGTGAGCTAATGAAATCCACATGCAATTGTCAGAAAGAGATAATTGACAGATTAGAACTCAGAGGTTTGCAGGTTGGGCTTTTGCAGTTCCACCTCGTGGCAAGGCAGCTGCAGACAGGGCAAGCAGGTAGCCTTTACACAGTGCTGCTTGCAGGTCAGCTCTCCTCCCCACACTGAAAGTTCTACCTGCCTGAAAAGCTAGTCTAACGTGGCACAAAGGAGGCCCTTCCCTTCTTCCCTTGATGATACTACACTGCTGATTTGAGCCTTCCATTCTGGAAGAATCCCATTAGGAAAATTCTTCCAATGCTGGAACGTGTCCGGAGAAGAGCCACAGGGATGAGCAGAGAATCACAGAATCAATAAGAGGTTGGAAAAGACCTCAAAGATCATAGTATCATAGTATCAGTCAGGGTTGGAAGGGACCACAAGGATCAGCTAGTTCCAACCCCCCTGCCATGGGCAGGGACACCCCACACTAGATCAGGCTGGCCATAGCCTCAGCCAGCCTGGGCTTAAACACCTCTGAGGATGGGGCCTCAACCACCTCCCTGGACAACCCATTCCAGGGCTTCACCACTCTCATGGGGAAGAACTTCCTCCTCACCTCCAGCCTGAATCTCCCCACCTGCAGCTTCATTCCATTCCCCCTAGTCCTACCACTACCTAAGATCCTCAGAAGTCCCTCCCCAACCTTCCTGTAGGCCCCCTTCAGATACTGGAAGGCCACAATTAGGAGTCCAACCTGTCACCACAGACCTCATGACCAACTAAACTATGGCCCCAAGTGACACATCCAATCCCCTCTTGAACACCTCCAGGGATGGGGACTCCACCACCTCCCTGGGCAGCACATCCCAATGGCTAACAGCTCTTTTTTCTCCTCACCTCCAGCCTAAACTTCCCCTGGCACAGCTTGAGACTGTGTCCATTTGTTCTGGTGCTGGTTGCCTGCGAGAAGAGACCAACCCCCACCTGGCTACAACCTCCCTTCAGGGAGTTGTAGAGAGCAATAAGGTCTCCCCTGAGCCTCCTCTTCTCCAGGTTAAGCAACCCCAGCTCCCTCAGCCTCTCCTCAAAGGTCTTGTGCTCAAGGCTTCTCAAGGGCTTGAGGGCTGGAGCTCCTCTCCTATGAGGACAGACTGAGATAGTTGGGGCTGTTCAGTCTGGAGAAGAGAAAGCTCTGGGGAGACCTTAGTGTGGCCTTACAGTATCTGCAAGGGGCTCCAAGAAAGCTGGGGAGGGACTTTTGAGGGTGTCAAGGAGTGATAGATCTGGGGAGAACAGAGCAAAACTAGAAGTGAGTAAATTTGGATTGGATGTTAGGAAGAAGTTGTTCCCCATGAGGGTGGTGAGAGACTGGCACAGGTTGCCCAGGGAGGTGGTGGAAGCCTCCTGCCTGGAGGTTTTTGCAGCCAGGTTGGATGTGGCTGTGAGCCATGGTTTAGTTGTCAGGAGGTAAGGCCAACATGGCAGGGCAGGGCCACACCACCATCCTCCAGAGTATTGTTTGACATCCTGCTGGGAACAATCTGCCTTGATTCCTGCACAAACCACTGCACAACCTCTCAAGCTTTGTCCACCTCTCACCTATGGGATGCTCAGATGCCAAAGCAGGATCAGATCAGGTTGCACAGGCACACATCCTGATGGATTTTGAACGGCTTCAGAGAAGGAGACTCCACAACCCCTCTGAGCAGCCTGGTCCAGTGATCTGCCAGCCTCATAGGAAAGAAGTTTCTCTTGAGGTGAGGAGAAAGTTCTTCCCAGAAAGAGTAATTGGCCATTGGGAAGTGCTGCCCAGGGAGGTGGTGGAGTCCCCATCCCTGGAGGTGTTCAAGAAAGGCTTGGCTGTGGCACTTGAAGCCATGGTTTAGTTGTCTGGAGGTGTTATGTGTTTAGGTAATAGGTTGGGCTTGATGATCTCTGAAGTCTTTTCCAACCTGCTTGATGCTTTGACTCTGTGCTTCTAATCCAATCCACTCTGCAGCCTGGATTGAGCTCCTGGTGGAAAATGGCCAAAAATGCAAATTCCAAACACTCACCTGAAGTATATTTTCCATAGGCTGAGCATGTCCCTTGGGAGAGAGGAAGCCAAACCTACCCCATGGATCTCTACATCCCAGGCTTTTGATTCTGGACAAGGTGTGCCTTTAAAGGAGAGTCCTCTGATTTGCTGCAGAAGCTCCATGATGTATCCAGACAACCAGACAACAAATTTGGGCTGGGATGTCATCTGGAAATCGTCAGAAAGCCCAGACTGCCCCATGGGATTCGGTGCACTTCCTGCCCGACATGGGAACAGCCTGTTCCTCATTGTCTGGCTGCTTCTGTTCCTCAACACAACCATAGACAGGAGAGGCAGAGCAAGAGCCTCCATGCTATAAGCTGCTTTTTCCTCCTGCCCTTTAAAATAACTCCCAGCCCCCAGTTTCCAGAGCAGGAATTCCTCCTATTCCCATTTTGCAAGGACCTTCCCTCCTGTTGGTGTGAGGCAATGCTGCATGTTTGACCATGCACAGCCCCCTGGCTCTTGGGAAGTCGCACAGCTCCTGGCTGGGGCTTGAAACTGTCTGGAATGGGGAGTTTGGGGTTTTCCAGGTCTCTTCATGGTTATTTTTTAATTTAAACAGATTTTTGCTGAGCAGACAACACCACAGGACTAGCACAGAACATAAACTTTTCCCCTTCTCTAATTAATTTCATAAACCAAAGAGGATCCAAAGCTCTCCTGAGCCACCTCAGGGAGTCTCTGGAGCGTCTCATGTGTTCAGATTTCAACCTGCTTTCTGTCTACAGCTTATCCATCTTTCTACCAAAAATCCTGACCTCCCTCTCCCCTCTCTTCCTTTCTTTTAGGGAGATTTTTGCAGGCATTGAGGGGCTTCAGACAAAACACAAAGAGCCCAGCTCTCCATTGCACGGCTTGGGCAGTCACTCCCACTGCTGAAAAGCAAACTAAAACTTCCCTAAGAACATTTCTGATTGATACAAGAACACTTCTGGCTTATGCTCACCTTCTGCTGACTTAAGGAGACTGGGAAATGCTACTCTGCTGCATACTGACAGACTGAGAGAGTTGGGGAGGGGATTCAGCCTGGAGAAGAGAAGGCTCCAGGGAGACCTTCTGGTGGGCATTCAGTACTTAAAGGGGCTGATCAGAAAGCTGGGGACAGACTTTTGAGCAGGGCAGGTTGTGACAAGACAAGAGGGGGATGGTTTGAAACCAAAAGAGGGAGATTCAGCCTGGAGAGAAGGAAGAAATGTTTTAGATTGAGGGTGGTGAAACACTGGCCCAGGTTGCCCAAAGAGGTGGGAGATGCCCCACCCCTGGGGCCATTCCACCTCAGGTTAGCTGGGGCTCTGTGCAACCTGCTCTAGTTGAAGATATCCCTGCTGACTGCAGGAGGGTTGGACTAGATGGCCCTTAAATGTCCCTTTCAACCCAAACCTGTCTATGATTCTATATTCTGCCTAGTTCTGATTTGATCACACATCTGAGAGGTGAGGAAGCAGCAGGTGATGGATGCTCAAACAGCTCTGCTAACGATCAGAAGATCTCCCAGTCCAGCACTGCAGAAGGAAAGTCTGACAGAGCAGGAGCCTCTGGGTGCAGCCAGAGCAGTTTGTGCATGTTTACCGAGCAACTTATTCACCATCTAATTGTTTCCAAGCAGTTTCATGCTCTTAATGTCGTGTCAAGAGCAAAGGCAGAGCACTCGGAGCGTTTAATGACCAGCTTAAAGCCTCACTAGGAGGAGTCACGCGAAGGAGGGAGAAAGAATGCTGCTCTCTAGGATCTCAGCCAAGCAGAAAACACCTCCACAGAACCTTTGCAAGGGGGTGGATGGGTAATCAGCTAGAAAACAGAGACAACAAATGCCCAGAAAGCTGAGGGGCAACAGAAGGGAGCCAAATGCTGTTTTTAAGGACTTGTCATTACTCAGCTAACACAGAATCCCAGTGTGATGGAGTTTGGCAGGGACCTCTGGAGATCATCTAGTCCAACCTCCCCCATGCCAGAGAAGGTTCACCTAAAGCAGGTTGCACAGAATGGTGTCTAAGTGGCTTTGGAATGACTCCAGAGATGGAGACTCCACAACCTCTCTGGGCAGCCTGCTCCAGTGATCTACCACCCTCAAAGTACAGAACCACACAATCAAGCAGGTTGGAAAAGACCTCAGAAATCATCAAGTCCAACTTATTGCTTAATACCTAACATGTCTTGAAAACTAAACCATGGCTCCAAGTGCCACATCCAAGCCTTTTTTCAACACCCCCAGGGATGGTGACTCCACCACCTTCCTGAGCAGCACATCCCAATGGCCAATTACTCTTTCTGGGAAGAACTTTCTCCTCACCACCAGCCTAAACTTCCCCTGGCACAGCTTGAGACTGTGTCCTCTTGCTCTGTTGGTGGTTGCCTGGGAGAAGAGACCAACCCCCACCTGGCTACAACCTCCCTTCAGGTAGTTGTAGACAGCAAGAAGGTCTCCCCTGAACCTCCTCTCGTCCAGGCTAAGCAACCCCAGCTCCCTCAGCCCCTCAGAAGTTCCTCCTCACGTTTAGAAGAAACTCCTTGTGTTGAAGATTGTGCTCCTTGCCTCTTGTCCTGTCACTGGGGACCACTGTAAAAAAGACTGCTCCCATTGCCCTGGCATCCACTCTTTGAGTATTTATGAGCATTGATGATTTCCCCCCCCCTCAGCTAAAATGCTCCAAGTCCCTTAGCCTTCCTTCCTACAAGAGATCCTGGAGCAAACCATCCCAAACTAGCTAAAATCAGCAACACTTCCAAATTTATTTTCCTTGACAGCCAAAGTAAAGAGGGGAAGGGAAAATAAAAGAAAGAAAGAAAACCCAAACCCCACATTGTTTTTATTGCCTCTTGAATGTCAGCTGGCGTTCTCTGCCTTGGGATAATGTCCTCTAATTACACAGCCAGCCTTCCAAACACACTCTGGGAGCCTGCTGCATGTGGCATTTCCAGTTGCTGTAATAACACAACCAGCAGCCAAGCAGCAGAGCAGAAGCACACCTCTGACCTGCAAGTGACCTGCTAATTAGTGGCTGCCCAGGGTTAACGAAGGCAGCGCTCGGCGCAGGGGAGGAGCGCTCGCCACCTCAGCTCCCACCACAGCATAAACTGGGAAATCCATGCCAGGAGGTGTTTATACATTCATTAGTGGCCTTGGTGAAACAAACCACAACAGAAAAGGTGGGGGGGAAGGCAAAGAAAAAAAAAGGCCTTTCCTGCTAATATTGTGCTCAGAATAAAATGAGAGGTCTCCTTTTCCCCACACGCAATAATTACCGCGGAGGTCGAGCCGTAAGGAAGGAATTGGAGGTTGGATCTGGAAATTGCAGGCAATTAGCTCCTGCTTGGCCCTGGATGCTTTGCCAGGGCTTGTCTACCATCACCAGTGAATCACAAATCCCGTGTTTCAGCCTTTGGTTGGGAGTAAAAACGGTTCTAGATGCCTGAGATTTCAGCTGGATTAGCACTTCTGAAAAGCTGGAAGCGTTTGGACCTAGGTCTGGAATGTACATAGAATCATAGAATTGTTAGGGTTGGAAGGGACCTCAAGGCTCAGCCAGTTCCAAACCCCCTGCCATGGCCAGGGACACCTCACACTACAGCAGGTTGCTCACAGCCACATCCAACCTAGCTACAAAAACCTCCAGGCATGAGGTTTCCATCACCTCCCTGGGCAACCTGTGCCAGGCTCTCACCACCCTCCTGGGCAACAACTTCTTCCTAACATCCAATCTGAATCTACCCATTCCTAGTTTTGCTCCATTTCCCCCCAGTCCTATCACTCCCTGACACCCTCAAAAGTCCCTTCCCAGCTTTCTTTTCGCCCCCTTCAGATACTGGAAGGCCACAATTAGGTCTCCTCGGCACCTTCTCTTCTCCAGGCTGAACAGCCCCAAGTCCCTCAGTCTGTCCTCACAGGAGAGGAGCTCCAGCCCTCTAGCCCTTGAGAGGTCTTGAGCACAAGCCCTGTGAGGAGAGGCTGAGGGAGCTGGGGTTGTTTAGCCTGGAGAAGAGGAGGCTCAGGGGAGACCTTATTGCTCTCTACAACTCCCTGAAGGGAGGTTGTAGCCAGGTGGGGGTTGGTCTCTTCTCGCAGGCAACTTCTTCCTAACATCCAGTCTGAATCTACCCATTTCTAGTTTTGCTCCATTCCCCCCAGTCCTATAACTCCCTGACATCCTAAAAAGTCCCTCCCCAGCTTTCATGTAGGCCCCCTTCAGATACTGGAAGATACTGAAGATATATCTGGCTCAACATGAGGGTGCAAGAATTAGACAGCTCCAAGCTCTCTGTTGGGATGAGCTTCTCACCACAGGGTGTGCTGGAGCATCCTTTGGACTCAGGAGGCTGCATTTCCACCCTTGCTCTTCCTCTTCTCCCACAGAGAGAATTATACCACAACCACTGAGAATAGAGGCACATCTGACTTCTTCCTAGTGCTGATAGGTAGAGACAGCTGGAACTTAGAATCGTGGGATCACAGAATAGAATCATGGAATTGTTTCAGTTGGGAAACACCTTTAAGGTCCTTAAGCCCAACCATTCCATAACTCTACCAAGTCTGATGCTAAGCCATGTCCCCCAGCAACACATCTCTGCCTCCTTGAAACACCTTCAGTGATGGGGATTCAACCACCCCCCTGGGGAGCCTGTTCCAGTGTTTGAGAACTCTTCTGGTGAAGATGTTTCTTCCAATATCCAACCTAAACCTCCCCTGGTGAAACCTGAAGTTGTTTCATTCTATCACTTGTTGCTAGGGAGAAGGAACCAACCCCCACCTGGCTCCAACATCCTTTCAAAGAGTTGTGGAAAGCCAGAAGCCCCTGGGCTTCCTTTTCTCTAGGCTGAACAACCCCAGTTCCCTCAGCTGCTCAAGACCTGTTCTCCAGGCCCTTCACCAGCTTCCTTGCCCTTCTCTGAACCCCTTCTCTTAGGGTTAATCCCAGACAAGCAGCTGTTCCCCAAGTCACCAAACCAAGCTTTGGTGTAAATGGAGTCAGATTTCCCCACTCTCCTGTCAGGTGCTCATATCAGGACAGAAAGGGAAGGTTGCTCTGTCTGCAGTCAGATTCATCAAAGCAGCTCCCAGCTCTGTAGCTGCAGTGGAAAATCAATAGCAGGGTTATTACCACAAACTGCTGATCCCAGCCTCCATCACACAATGACACCAGCTTGTCCCAAAATGGACTCAGTCCTCAGTTAACCCACCCCCCCACCCCCCCCCCAGGCATGATCTAGACCTGACAAGAAATACAACAGGCAAAAAATGGCAGAGGAACTGAATGGGGGCACAGCACACAGCAACCCCAGGAGGCACACAGGTGAAGGATGGGACAGGAGCAGTTTGGTGTTTAAAAACAAAACAAAGGGGAAAGGAAGCAGCTATTTTTGTCCAAAGAGTCATTTTTGGGGGTGGAAAAAAACCCTTTTTGGGGGTTGTTTTTGTCTTTTTTTGACAGAACACCAAAAATCTGGAAGCTATTTTTGTATTTGCTTTTAAAAGAAGATGAATCTAAATGCTTCCAGCTCAGTCAGCACAGCTCCATGGAGCTCTGAGGATCTCCCACTTGGGAAAGGGAGTGTCAGCCCTGTTGACAAAGCTGATAATCCTTAAGTTCTGCTGATACAAAAGGAGACATTGCTTGGGCAGCTCATCAGCCCCAGAGCTGCTGGAGAGATGCAGCTCAGGTCGGGACCAGTGCCACATGTCTCCTCCTGGAAGCACCACATAAAGCCTGCCTCCTCCAGGACTCCCACAGCAACGGTGCAGAGGACACAGAGAGGAGGGTTTCACATCACATCTCCCACACCAGACTCTTCTCCTCCCTGGACCACACTGAATTCTTACAGGAGAGAAAATGAAAACCCTGGTTTCCCTGGCAGACTCGTGGGCTCTATCCAATAAGTTGAGCTCTTTCCGTTGCTGCCAAAGTAAGGAAAGACTTCCTGGATCCAGACCCTGCTCCCAGGGAAGTGAACAGCAGAGCACTGCCTCTCAGACAGGTATTTTTCAGCCACACTTGGGAGCAAAGTTTTCCTTTGATCCTGAGTCCAAACAGGGATTTTCAGCAAAGCTGCTCCCTCCAAGTTATTAGTGGTGAACATAATTCCCCTCCAGCTAACGCCCATATGTGAAGCAGCCTCTGGAATGGGCCTGCTCCTGGAGGGAAGGCTCCAAGTGGGAGTTTCCACATCACCCCCAGCCCAGCTAAGCGATGTGAAAAGCCCAAAACGAAGCAACAGTGAGAATTGGTTTAGCAGCAAAGAAAACAACAAGTAGCCAGAAGGCTGAGAAATCAGAGCAGCAAAGGAGAGGGGAGAGAGGGGCTGCCAGCACTGGGGGGATAGGAGCTGAGATATCCCTGCACTCCTTATCCCAAAGAAGGATAATGCAGCAGGTTATCCATGGTTTACCCTGGAGAAGCTGGAGTTTAGCAATGAGTCCATCATCAGTGAATTTGCAGATGACACCAAGCTGGGGGCAGGAGTTGATCTGCTGGAGAGTAGAGAGGCTCTGCAGAGGGACCTTGACAGGCTGGACAGATGGGCAGAGTCCAAGGGCATGAGATTGAACACATCCAGGTTCTGCACACTGGCCACAGCAACCCCATGCAGTGTTACAGGCTGGGGTCAGAGTGACTGAGAGCAGCCAGGCAGAGAGGGACCTGGGGGTACTGGTTGACAGTAGGCTGAACATGAGCCTGCAGTGTGCCCAGGAGGCCAAGAGGGCCAATGGCATCCTGGCCTGCATTAAGAACAGTGTGGCCAGCAGGAGCAGGGAGGTCATTCTGCCCTTGTACACTGCACTGGTTAGGCCACACCTCGAGTCCTGTGTCCAGTTCTGGGCCCCTCAGTTCAGGAAGGAGGTTGAGTTGCTGGAAGGTGTCCAGAGAAGGGCAACAAAGTTGGTGAGGGGTTTGGAACACAAGCCCTATGAGGAGAGGCTGAGGGAGCTGGGGTTGCTTAGCCTGGAGAAGAGGAGGCTCAGGGGAGACCTTATTGCTTTCTACAAGTACCTGAAGGGACAGGCGGAGGTTGGTCTCTTCTCCCAGGCAACCAGCACCAGAACAAGAGGACACAGTCTCAAGCTGTGCCAGGGGAGGTTTAGCTGGAGGTTAGGAAGAAATTCTACACCGAGTGATTGCCCATTGGAATGTGCTGCCCAGGGAGGTGGTGGAGTCACCATCATTGGAGGTGTTTAGGAGGAGACTTGATAGTGTGCTTGGTGCCATGGTTTAGTTGATTAGATGGTGTTGGATGATATGTTGGACTTGAAGATCTTGAAGATCTCTTCCAACCTGGTTTATTCTATTCTATTCTATTCTATTCTATTCTATTCTATTCTATTCTATTCTATTCTATTCTATTCTATTCTATTCTATTCTATTCTATTCTATTCTATTCTATTCTATTCTATTCTATTCTATTCTATTCTACTCCTATTCTATTCTATTCTATTCTATTCTATTCTATTCTATTCTATTCTATTCTATTCTACTCCTATTCTATTCTATTCTAATTCTATTCTATTCTATTCTATTCTATTCTATTCTATTCTATTCTATTCTATTCTATTCTATTCTATTCTATTCTATTCTATTCTATTCTAATGTAGCTGCTGGTAAGCATGGCTGATTCACTCCACTCCAGCCTCCAAAATAAAAAAAAATGAGCTTTTCCCTGCATTGGAAGACGAGGAGATTCTTGCTCTAATCCCTAAGCAAACAGATTTAATGCCATTAAACACTCACTGGCATTACTGAAGCATCATTCCTGTGCCGCTGCACGCAGAGCCCAGGCTGGGTTTCAGAGAGAGGAGCCCCAGAGGTGCTGTTCCACTCCTAGTCTGCACCAGTGGAAAACCCAACTCCTCCGTCAGTGATCACTAGGGAAAGGAGGAAAGTGGAGAGCTAACTTCAGGGAAATGGGGAGTTTGGAAGATCTTCTGGTCCAATCTAGACAGCAAGTCTTATGAGGAGTGGCTGAGGGAAATGGGGTTGTTTGGACTGGAGGAGGCTGAGGGGAGACCTCCTTGCTATCTTCAACTCCCTGAAACGAGGTTGCAGTGAGGTGGGGGTTGGTCTCTTCTCCCTATCAGTATCAGGTGATAGAGCAAGAGGAACTGACCACAAATTGTGACAGGGGAGGTTTAGGTTGGAGATCAGGGGAAATTTCTTCACTGCAAGAATGGTCAGGGATTGAAACAGGCTGCCCAGGGATGTGGTGGAGTCACCATAGAATCACAGAATCACCAAGGTTGGAAGAGACCTCAAAGATCATCAAGTCCAACCTGTCACCCAACACCTCATGACTAACTAAACCATGGCTCCAAGTGCCACATGCAATCCCCTCTTGAATACCTCCAGGGATGGTGACTCCACCACCTCCCTGGGCAGCACATCCCAATGGCCAATCTCTCTTTCTGGGAAGAATTTTTTCCTAACACCCAGCCTAAACCTCCCCTGGTGCAGCTTGAGACTGTGTCCTCTTGTTCTGGAGCTGGTTTCCTGGGAGAATAGACCAGCCCCCACCTGCCTACAGCCTCCCACACCCTTTCTTTATCCCAGTCTGCCCAGTTAGCTCAAAGAAGCATCTATTCCCTTGCAGAGCAGTGGCAGTTGAAGGGAAAAGAAAGATGGCAGCTGTGCAGGAGATTTCCCAGCTCTTGACACTCCCAATACAAAATATTTTCTTTCTCCCCCTCTCTCTCTATATCTCTCTCTCTCTCCTCTTAAAACTGGAGAAGACACACACAAAAAGTTCTTCACCATGAGAGTGGTGAAGCCCTGGAATGGGTTGTCCAGGGAGGTGGTTGGGGCCCCGTCCCTGGAGGTGTTTGAGACCAGACTGGATGAGGCTCTGGCCAGCCTGATCTAGTGTGGGGTGTCCCTGCCCATGGCAGGGGGTTTGGAACTAGATGATCCTTGTGGTCCCTTCCAACCCTGACTGATACTATGATACTATGATACAAAGCCCCCCTCAAACCTCAACAAAGCTGCATGAGCCAACATCAACTGAATTGAGCAGACATCAGAATTGCTTTCCCAACTGAAATCCAAACAGTTTCTCTCTTCTTTGGTTTTATGATGAAGAGACAGATCAACCTGGGGTTTGTTTTAGTGGGGATTACTGAGAATTCCAAAGCAACACAGTGACTGTATGGGGGGAAAAAGAAGGAAGAAAATATAAAGCCCTGGGAGCATTTAACTCTGTAATACTGCAAAACTCAAATTGTGCCTGCAAAAGATCCATTGCTCTTTAAGGGTGACTTGGAAAAGTGAATTTCTCAAGGCTTACCCTTCCCAGACATTCCTGACCAGCTCTTTTTCCCTGGGTTAGGTGGCTAAGAGATGATTGTGTGGTTAGGAATTCAAACCAGTGATCTGATGAGTTGGACAGGGGTGGCCCAGCTCCAGCGTGTGCTCTGAGCCTGCTACCACCTGACTGCTGCTCGGTGGCCTTAGGGCAAGATGAGCTCTGCAGATGCTCCTCCTCTGCCCATCACTGTGGGAGGTCTTTTTCAGGCTCCAGGTGAACCAGATAATATTCACAGTGATAAATACTTGCTTTAAAAAAACAGACAGAGAGTTTTGGAAAGGCTCTGGGATCACATTTTTGTAGGGTTAATGCAACAGCTCTGTTCAAAGGGCAGCTCCCAATCCAGCTCTTCCCTTTTGAACTTTCTCTGAAGCACATGGCTGTGCTAAGATGTGGATATGGACCCACTAGGGATCTCTGTCTTCCCATTAATTCCTATAGGACAAACAGCACAGTGCAACTGACCCCTGCATCAAAGCAGCAATAAGGAGAGGAGCAGTCTTCTTCATGTAGGCTGCACCCATATCACCCCCTCATCCTCATCAGACATCAACTGCAGCTGCACAGCAGCCACTCTCCCTTCCCTGATGTCAACAGTAGAATCATAAAATCATAGAATCAAAGAACTGTTAGGGTTGGAAGGGACTTCGAGGCTCAGCCAGTTCCAACCCCTCTGCCATGGGCAGGGACACCTCACACTACAGCAGGTTGCTCACAGCCACATCCAGCCTGGCTGCAAACACCTCCAGGCAGGAGGCTTCCACCACCTCCCTGGGCAACCTGTGCCAGGCTCTCACCACCCTCATGGCGAACAACTCAATCTCAATCTCTCCATTTCTAGTTTTGCTCCATCCCCCCAGTCCTATCACTCCCTGACACCCTCAGAAGTCCCTCCCCAGCTTTCTTGGAGCCTTCTTCAGATACTGGAAGGCCACTAAAAGGTCTCCTTTGAGCCTTCTCTTCTCCAGACTGAACAGCCCCAACTCCCCCACTATGTCCTCATAGGAGAGGAGCTCCAGCCCTCTGCTCACCCTTGTGGCCCTTCTCTGGACACACTCCAGCACATACAACAGCAGTTCTTCCCTGATCAGATTTGCTTGGACTGGGACAGTCCATTAAGGCAGCAATTACTGGAGAGCTTTGCTGGTGGGCTCATGGAACAGGATGGACATACAGCTGGAAAAAATAACCCCTATAGCCAGCACAGCTGCAGCCTGAGGTCAGGCCCCCAAACTTCTAAACACCCCTCTGGTTCAGGGCATAGACAAAAGGAAATCAGATTCTGGCTTCATCTTCTCAACCAGCAACTGTTGGCTGCTCTGATTTATGCACCCACACAGGGACTCTCAATGACTAGGGGACTGGAGCACCTCTGTGAGGAGGAAAAGCTGAGAGCCCTGGGGCTGTTGAGCCTGGAGAAGAGCAGCCCCAGAGGGGATCTGAGCAATGCTCAGCAAGAGCTAAGGGGTGGGGGGCAAGAGGCTGGGGCCAGACTCTGGCCAGTGGTGCCCAGCAACAGGACAACAAACAACAGGGACAAACTGGAACCCAGTAAGTTCCGTCAGAACAGGAGAAGAAAATTCTTTGCTGTGAGCTTGCTGGAGCCCTGGAGCAGGCTGCCCTGAGAGGTTGTGGATTCTCCTTGTCTGGAGAGCTTCCAAACCTGCCTGGCCATTGTGAACCTGGGCAAGCTGCTGTGGGTGCCTCTGATTTGGCAGGGGTGTTGGACTGGATGATCTCCAGAGGTCCCTTCCAACACCCACCCACGCTGGGATTCTGTAAAGGAATCTTACTGTCCTCAGCTCCTCCAACCCCAGCAGCTTCAAGCACAGAGCAGTCTCTGCAGCAAAACACAACCAATATCAACGCTGAGCTTCCAGCATGGCTGCAAAAATGGGGGAAAGAAAAAGCTGCAACCCTCCCTTTAAAAAGGGAAAGACATTGGCTTGGTAGGACTATAATGATGAGGAGGAGTTTAAATGTAACCACAAATACAAAAGATTAAAACTCTCATAAACAGATCTGAAAGGGAGCAAGAGGAACTGGTGAGACGCTCCAGCACAGAGCAGCATCGAGGACACAACTATAAACCTGGGTGAGAAGGAAGGAAGGAGAATCAGTAAAGGGGGAGGGTTTTTGTGTGTGTGCAGGAATTCACTTGAAAAATTCACAAGCAGGTCAAGATTAGGTTTATTGTTTCACTGTATTTGCACTCCTGGTTAATTGGTGAGCACAGCCCAAAGCAGACAGAAGGGCCAAGCGCAGATGTGACAGCCCAAAGAGGTTCTTCAGATGGCCCCGAGCCAGGCAAACATTTCAGCAGAGAACCCACCTAATTTTAGCAGGCTGAGGTCTGGAGAAGTGATTAAGCACAGAAAGGCCAGTGTATGGCTCTGTACCTGGGGAATGCTGGAGCAAAGGCTCTCAGGCCCTAATTAAGAAACTGCCTTTGCACTCGGCGGAAAGCCGGAGCGCCGCCGCCGCGAAACGAAGGAAGCTGGTCCTGTTCCAGCAGAGCTCATAAAGCTGTCAATAAGTTGAGCAAGTGGCCCTGATGGTGTGAAATCTCTGAGAGAGGGGTGAAAAAAAAAAATATTAAAATTAAAAAGACAAAACCTCTTTGCTGGTCAATAAAGCCTAAGATCAGCTGGGATCAGGGGAATGGCAAATGAAACAGCAGACTGGCAGCGCTTGGGAAGTCTGGGCAGTTAGGTGGCGAGAAGAGACAAAAGTGAAGAGCAGGGAAATTAGGAAAGCAGATTCACTGGATCTTCTTCTTTATTTCTTTGGGGTTTTTTCTGCTTTTTTTTTTTTTCATTCTGGGCCTTTGCATTGTTGCTCAAGACTGCAGGGGATTGTCCTTCTTTGGGAAGAAAAGTCACACAGAATCACAGAATCAGCCTCGGAGATCATCAAGTCCAACCTATTACCTAATACCCAACACCTCCTGACAATTAAACCATGGCTCCAAGTGCCACATCCAAGCCTTTTTTGAACACCTCCAGGGACGGGGACTCCACCACCTCCTTGGGCAGCATTTCCCAATGGCCAATTACTCTTTCTGGGAAGAACTTTCTCCTCACCTCCTGCCTAAACTTCCCCTGGTACAGCTTGAGGCTGTGTCCTCTTGTTCTGGCGCTGCTTGTCTGGGAGAAGAGAACAACCCCAAACCTGCCTACAACCTCCTTTGCTCTAGCATTACTCTAGAGAACATGATGCCAACAGCAAACAGGGCACACTGCGGGCAAGCTGATCATAGCACCACCAGCTCACAGGCAAGCAGCACCAGAACAAGAGGACACAGTCTCAAGCTGTGCCAGGGGAAGTTTAGGCTGGAGGTGAGGAAAAAGTTCTTCCCAGAGAGAGTTGTTACATATTGGAATGTGCTGCCCAGGGAGGTGGTTGAGTCACCATTCCTGGAGGTGTTCAAGAGGGGATTGGATGTGGCACTTGGAGCCATAGTTTTGTAGTCATGAGGAGTTGGGTGACAGGTTGGACTTGATGATTTTTGAGGTCTCTTCCAACCCTATTGATTCTGTGATTGAAGGTTGGAAAAGACCTCTGAGATCATCAATTCCAACCTTCTCTCCAACATCATGTTACAAATTGCCACACCTACTCATTTCTTGAATGCCTCCAGGCATGGTGACTCCACCACCCCCCTGGGCAGTCTGTTCCAGTGCCTGACCACTCTTGCAAGAAAGAAATGTTTCTAATATCCAGCCTAAACTTCCCCTGGCACAGCCTGAGGCCAATAGCTCTCACAATGGGCACATTGCTGTTCAAGGGATGCCACAGTGGTGCCCATCCTTGGCCGGGATATGCTTTTGCCCGGCCCCCTGCAGATCCATGGTGCAGCACAGACCTGGTTTCCAGATGGAGCTCTTGCAGCTGTGACGAAAGTCCATCACCTTTATCTTTACAGACTCCAGAGCTTCCAGAGGACTAAACTGGCTACTTCTCTTCATAAAATTAATGGCTTGCTTTTTATGGGCTTCAGCTACAGCTGGGAGCCTGATTCTGCTTAAGAAGGGACTGTGAATACAATTACCAGGCTGGTTTTGCACTGTAAACCCTCTGTTGTTTTCTTTGCAGTGGTTAGGAGTGTCTCATTTAGACGTGCCCTGGAAGTCAGGTAGGGTTGTTCCCACAGCTGGACTGAAGGTTGTGCTGGCACACTTGCTTTATAAAGGTTTATAATGGCAATAAAAGTTTTCCCCTCTCATTGAAACTTGGCACTGACACTGAACCAGAGCTCTGGAGAACATTTTTGGGGACCATTCTGAGGGAAATAGACAAACACACACAGAGCCCATGCAGATTGCAGGTCCCAGAGGGCAGGCAGATCTAGGGGGCTGAAAATTATGTGGGGGGGACCTTCTACAGCATCTCCCAAGTAGCAAGTGACAGGGTGAGAGGAAACAGCCTCAGGTTTCATAGTTTCATAGTTTCATAGTTTCATTCAGGGTTGGAAGGGACCACAAGGATCATCCAGTTCCAACCCCCCTGCCATGGGCAGGGACACCCCACACTAGATCAGGCTGGACAGAGCCTCATCCAGCCTGCTCTTAAACACCCCCAGGGACGGGGCCTCAACCACCTCCCTGGACAACCCATTCCAGGGTTTCACCACTCTCATGGTGAAGAACCTCCTCCTCACATCCAGCCTGAATCTCCCCACCTCCAGCTTCATTCCATTCCCCCTAGTCCTATCACTACCTGAGATCCTGAGCAGTCCCTTCCCAGCCTTCCTGTAGCCCCCTTCAGATACTGGAAGGCGACAATTAGGTCTCCTCGGAGCCTTCTCTTCTGCAGACTGTACAGCCCCAACTCCTTCAGTCTGTCCTCATAGGAGAGGTGCTCCAGCCCTCTGATCATCCTTGTGGCCCTTCTCTGGACACCTTCCAGCACCTCCACATCCCTCTTGTAATAGGGGCTCCAGAACTGGACACAGTACTCCAGGTGGGGTCTCACCAGGGCTGAGTAGAGGGGGAGGATCACCTCCCTCGACCTGCTAGCCACACTTCTCCTGATGCAGCCTGATGCAGCCCACTAGTTGCACTAGGTGAAGTTTAGGTTGGACATTAGGAACAATTTCTTCCCCAAAGGGGCTGACGAGGAGAGGAGAGGAGAGGAGAGGAGAGGAGAGGAGAGGAGAGGAGAGGAGAGGAGAGGAGAGGAGAGGAGAGGAGAGGAGAGGAGAGGAGAGGAGAGGAGAGGAGAGGAGAGGAGAGGAGAGGAGAGGAGAGGAGAGGAGAGGAGAGGAGAGGAGAGGAGAGGAGAGGAGAGGAGAGGAGAGGAGAGGAGAGGAGAGGAGAGGAGAGGAGAGGAGAGGAGAGGAGAGGAGAGGAGAGGAGAGGAGAGGAGAGGAGAGGAGAGGAGAGGAGAGGAGAGGAGAGGAGAGGAGAGGAGAGGAGAGGAGAGGAGAGGAGAGGAGAGGAGAGGAGGATGGGATAGAACAGAACAGGTTGGTAAAGACCTTTGAGATCATCAAGTCCAACATCTCACCCAACACCATCTAATCAACTAAACTATGGCACCAAGCAGTCACCATCCGTTGAAGGATTTAGAAGCCATATAGATGTGGTGCTGAAGGACATGGTTTAGCAGCAGACTTGGTAGCATTGGGTTGATGGTTGGACTTGATTTTAAAGGTCTTTCCCAGCCTAAATGATTCTGTGATTCTACCTGCAGCATGGTCATCCCTCCCAAGTATAGCCAGCAGGTTGAGGGAAGTGATTCTCCCCCTCTAGTCTGCTTTGGTGAGACCCCACCTGGAGTGCTGCATCCAGTTCTGGAGCTTCTATTACAGGAAGGATCTGGAGGTGCTGCAAGATGTCCAGAGAAGGGCCACAAGGATGAGCAGAGGGCTGGAGCTCCTCTGCTATGAGGACAGACTGAGAGAGTTGGGGCTGTTCAGTCTGGAGAGGAGAAAGCTCAAAGGAGACCTTCTTGTGGCCTTCCAGTATCTGAAGGGGGCTACAAGAAAGCTGGGGAAGGACTTTTTAGGGTGTCAGAAAGTGAGAGGACTAGGGAGAATGGAAAAAAACTAGAAGTGGGTAGATTCAGATTGGATGTTAGGAAGAAGTTTTTCCCCAGGAGGGTGGTGAGAGACTGGCACAGGTTGCCCAGGGAGGTGGTGGCAGCCTCCTGCCTGGAGGTGTTTGCAGCCAGGCTGGATGTGGCTGTGAGCAACCTGCTGCAGTGTGAGGTGTCCCTGCCCATGGCAGGGGGTTTGGAACTGGCTGATCCTTGAGGTCCCTTCCTACCCTGACAATTCTATGACTCTAAGTACATGCAAGCTCAAAAGCGACTTTAATCTCCTGTGACTTTAATCTACCACAGTACCTTAATTGCAAGCTGATAAACCTCCTGATGTGAATATAGTTATAAGTGTTTATTTTTAGGTGGTTTATATCACTGCAGAAACCCCTTGATGGAGAAAACAAACTGTACCAGAGTCAGCCCTCACACTACTCTAATTATGCCAGCAGAGTTCTGAATGTGCAGATCCCAGTTGCATCCAGTGTGTCCATGTCAAATATTAGCCAGATTTAATCAAATGAGCAGGGAAGGAGGAGAGAGGAAGCACAGCTCCATTTGAGCAGAGGAAATTTGGCTACTTGAGGAAACCAAGCAGAGGAAAATTGGCTATTTGGGGAAACTAAGCAGAGGAGAAAAGTCCTTGCAAAGATCAATCCCTGTTAAAGGTTAGGAAGGTAGGAATGGTCAGGTCTTGCAAGGGAGCAAGGTCGACATGGGAGCCCTGGAGAGATCTGTGCCATTAAAAATGCATGCTCCTAAGTGACCTGGAAAAGAGCATGAGCAGTGAGGTGGGGAAGTTTGCTGACAGTACTAATTTTTGAGAGCATGGTGATGAACTACAAAACAATTTTATGATACAGTGAGAGGTAATAAAGGGGCAGACAAAATGAAACACAGATAAATGCAAAGGGACTCACCCGGGAAAGCAAAAATCCAATCCAAACTTCCTGGATGAAATGATGGGCTCTAAGCTGGCCATAACCACACAGGAACAAGACCTTGGGGTTGTCACAGATGAAGCTGTGGAACATCAGCAATTAAAATAACAAAATCCATCATTAGAAATTAGAAGAGCAAGGCAGAGATCCCCACTGTGCCCCTGTACAGATCTGTGCCCCCCCTAGTCCAACACCCCTGCCAGTGCAGGACCACCTAGAGTAGATCACACAGGACTGCATCTGGGTGGGTTTAGAATATCTCCAGAGAAGGAGACTCCACAGCCCCCCTGGGCAGCCTGTTCCAGTGTCCCAAGTCCTACCTAACCAATTATGGAGCAGATAATAATTTCCCAGATATTAAGACCTCCACAGTATTTGAACCTTCATGGCAAAGATTGGCCTAACAGATCTATAAGCACCAACACTGTCTGAGTTCTCATTGCATCAAGTCCTGTCCAGGACATCAACACCAAGTGGTGATGGAGAACACCTGAAGAAGCAGCCTTGAGGAGCCGCTGCTGAGCACCAAAGAATGAGAGAGAATTCTACTCTGTATGGACACAAGTGAAAGCCATTTCTGGGCCTTCCCTTCCTTCCAATGTTTTTTCTGAGTGTGATTTTCCTTCCCATTTACCTCAATCAATCAAATCTCACTCCCAGACCAAAGCCAGCTCCATTGGGATTCATTACAGTTGTCGTTATTTTCACAGGACAGCAGCCACGCTGAGTGCTAAGTTAATTAGCCATCGCCTTCCACTTCCTCTGGCTGGAGCAGATTGGAACAATCCATCCTTTTTTTAAGTCCATCTTCAACCCTGCCACAGCCACCCAGCTCTAGGGAGACTCAGCCAGTCTAGCAGGTAGTGAGAATGGGCCCTGAAAAGTCCTCGCTGTGGGAGTCCTAGAACCAAAGGCCCTACACCAAGGGTACGCTGGCACTGGGTGTCTGCTGATGAATGCTTTGGGGTCTAACCTGGAGAATGGCAGCCTCTGGCAGCACCAGTACAGAGTGGGGAACAAGGTGGGTGCGATCTTCGGAGCTTATTAAGGTTATGAACCTATTTATGCAGGTTCTGGAGCCCCAAGCACGTGGGTCTGTTTGAGAGGATCCAGAGGAGGGCCACAAAGATGATTCGAGGGCTGGATCACCTCTCCTATGAGGACAGGCTGAGGGAGATGGGTCTGCTCAGTCTGGGGAAGAAAATCTCTGAAGAGACCTTATAGAGGCCTTCTAGCACCTGAAGGGGGCTACAGGAGATCTGGGGAGGGACTTTTAATAAGGGCATGTAGTGACAGGACAAGGGATGTGGTTTGAAACTAGAGCAGGGTAGATTCAGATTGGACATTAGGAAGAAGTCCTTTGTGATGAGGTTGGTGAGACACTGGAACAGGTTACCCAGAGAAGTTGTGAACACCTCATCCCTGGAACTGTTAAAGACCAGGCTGGCTGAGGCTTTGAGCAACCTGGGCTAACAGGAGTTGTCCCTGCCCATGGGGTTTGCTTGGAACTAGATGATCTTTGAAGTCCCTTCCACCTCAAGCCATTCTGATTCTGTGACATTCTTCTCCTGTAGATTGCAGTTGAACTGTAACCGGTAGAAGAGGAGATTTGGGACCTTTCCATCTCTGTTTCAGTTTATTTTACCCCTTAGAAATGAGTCAGAGAAGTGTCTGATTGGCACAGGCAGTCCCATGATGGAAAGCAGAGTCATTGTAGGTGATTGCTGAGGCTGGACAATGGGCTCTGTTGAAACAGCAGCAACTGGATCTCTGATCACCACCGAAGAAACTTTTTTCCCTGTATCAAAAGCTGCCATCTGTCTGAGGTTCAGTATGCCCAAAGGTCCTTCTCTGGCTCCTCTGGCTTCCTGCACTGCACAAAGTTTAGCCCTGGGCCAAGCTCTGTTATCATTCACATCTCATCACCCTGGTGATGTTAATTCAGGCATCCTGTTAGCCACATCTGTCAGCTCTCTCCTCCAATCAGAGTACTTCTGATCATTGCCATTACCCTTTATCCACAGCCAAGAAAATGCTTCCAGCAACATCCCCAGCAAACAAGTCTGGTCCACAGTAGGTTTGTGTAGCAGCAGTTAATAGAATAAGGGACACTCTAGGGCTAGAAAAGGCCAGAGTGGTGTTGCAGAGCTCATCTGCAGAGCATCTGAGTGACCACCTTGGATATAATGATGAGAATTAGAGCTCATTTTTAGGGAAGAAAGATCTCTGAATCTCCAAAACCTTCCTACACTAATGAGTGTAGGAGTGAGGAGTTGTGGATGGATGAGAAGCTGTGGATTTCTCATCCCTGAGAGTATTCAAGGCCAGGTTGGATGGGGCCTTGAGCAACCTGGTCTAGCAGAAAGCGTTCTTCCCATGGTACCTCTCATAGGGGGTTAGAACCAGATGATCTTTAAAGTCCCTTCCAACCCAAACCATTCTGTGAGAACTCCTGGAAACAGACCCAGGTACCTGCAGTCTAGAAGAACAGTGTGGCCAGCAGGAGCAGGGAGGTCATTCTCTCCCTGTACACTGCACAGGTTAGGCCACACCTTGAGTCCTGTGTCCAGGTCTGGGCCCCTCAGTTCAGGAAGGATGTTGACTTGCTGGAAGGTGTCCAGAGAAGGGCAACAAAGTTGGGGAGGGGTTTGGAACATAAGCCCTATGAGGAGAGGCTGAGGGAGCTGGGGTTGCTTAGCCTGGAGAAGAGGAGGCTCAGGGGAGACCTTCTTGCTGTCTACAACTCCCTGACGGGAAGTTGTAGCCAGGCAGAGGCTGGTCTCTCCTCCCAGGCACCCAGCTCCAGAACAAGAGGACACGGTCTCAAGCTGTGCCAGGGGAAGTTTAGGCTCAATTTGAGGAGAATGTTCTTCACTGAGAAAGTTGTTGGCCATTGGAATGTGCTGCCCAGGGAGGTGGTGGAGTCACCATCATTGAAGGTGTTTAGGAGGAGACTTGACAGGGTGCTTGGTTGCATGGTTTAGTTGATTAGGTGGTGTTGGATGATGGGTTGGACTCGATGATCTTGAAGGGCTCTTCCAACCTGGTCTATTCTATTCTATTCTATTCTATTCTATTCTATTCTATTCTATTCTATTCTATTCTATTCTATTCTATTCTATTCTATTCTAAGATGGCTTTACTTGTTACTGGAAGCAGCAGCAGACATTTTCTGTCCCTCTACAAGGCCATCTCATACACTGACGCTGCTCTTTCTGTTTCCTTGCAGGGAAGGTGCAGGGCACATCAGGGCACTTCTCTGCAGATCTGAAAGCAGACCTTCCAGGGCTGCTGTGTCTCTCCTAGGAGCAGATTCCTGACCTGACCCTTCCCTTATGGAGGAGACCACCGCTGTGAAATAAAATATGACTTTTGAAGTTGTGTTTTTATGATCTATGAAGTCACCCAGACCCCTTGGGTAAATAAATTCTGGCTATGGAGCTGACCTCTTAGCTTTTAGCATATCAGGAAAGCCTTTAGGTTTTTCATTAAGCTTCAATAACATCTAAAAAGCCCTGTTTTCTAATCTCTTTAAAAATCCCATGGAGGGAAAGCCTCATGGTAATTTTTGCTTCATATATCAAGCAGAGATATGAGTTCAGTCAGTGCAATACCTTAGCTGCAGAAGGCCAGAGGCAAGCAGTGCTACTCAGACAAGCCTCTTGTAATGTGTTTTCCTTGTGCTATGTTGCCTCTTCAATACTCAGAGGCTGGTCTCAAAGCTCCAATTGATTTCAGCCACCAAGCAAGTGAGGAACTAACAGCCTGGGCCCAGAGAAAATTTCATTCCTCAGAGTATTCTTCTGTCAGTCACCAAAGCCCTACTGACATGAGCAGAGCCCAACTGGCACGACCAAAGCCCAACTTGGCATCACCCCACTGAGGGCCACAAACAGAAGCACAAGGGGACTAACACAGAGAGGAGGGACAAGGGTGAATAAGGGATGCTGAAGCAGTCACTTGAGGAGGAATGCCTTCAGTCAAAAGGAAAAGCAAGGAATCAATCCCACGGCTTCATCCAGGCAATAATCCAGGAGATCATAAGTTAAGAACCTGAAATCCAAAGTAACATGCAATTGAACTGCACAGCTGGCGAATGCAGTAAGTTCTTCAGGCCCCAGACTCAGCAAAAATCAAGACAATATTTGCTATTCCTTATTAATATGCTTTTAAGATCACATATGAACACTGGAGGAGATATCAAACTTTTATATAACCCAGCTTCAATTTCTCAGGGAGCATGAGGCACAATCCAGTCCCAGAAAGGCAGGACACAGAACTGTATGTCTCTGACTGGTCCAACCTGACCAACTGGTGGCATGAGGTTTTCGAGCAGGATCTGAGCACAGTGAGAAATTTAGTGACAGGCAAGACCAGAAAGAGCATTGCATGATCAAGGGACAAAAACTTCAACCCCATTCTTCACACCAATTTCTAGCACCTCTCCCCTATCTCCAGGAACTGGACAGCATTCTTTGGAAAGGAAAAATCCTGCTGCTGCCAATTCTAAACCATCATTGTCTGTCTGATCCCCAGAAATGTGGTCAAATACCTCACTGGTACAGTGAGTTTCTGATGGCCAAGCACTCAGTCAGGTGGGGATGGAAGGTTTTCATCAAACAGGCTGATTCTCAGTCTTCATAGTTGCTGTCTTCCATTTTTCTACATTTTTCCTTAACTGTTTTGCAGCTTTGCCTGTCAACAGTTTCCCTCTTGTGTCTTCACACCATCCCAACAATCACAGCCTGGTTTCCCTTCTCCTACCTTGCAGGCCTTTCGCTAACGGATTTTCTCACAGCTCCGAAACAGTTTTCTCACCACAACTGAGCCAAGGTCACACAGCTGTGCTACACCAAAGCAGGCTTTGGGTCTAAGAGGTGAACTGCTGGGCTGTGGGTTACCCTGGGTCATCTTGGCAACCCAGAGCTCATTTTTCTGGCTTACAAAGATCTGCGCTGGCTCCCAAGATAGAAATCCTACGCTGTTGTTCAAGCGCTCCATTTAGAAGTGTGAGCAGCCAGGATAAAGCCCCGAGTGTCAGGCCAAGACTAGGCTAAATCACACAGGGGCATATGTATGGCCTCCAGCAGTGCCAAAGACCCAACCACCAGACCTACAAGTAGTGCCTGTACCATCCTACCTGTCTGGGTTATGTCAGCATACGCAGTTTAAGAAGGACATCAAAACACTTGACCGTGTCCAGAGAAGGGCAACAAGTCTGGTGAGAGGCCTTGAACACAGCCCTGTGAGGAGAGGCAGAGGGAGCTGGGGTTGTTTAGCCTGGAGAAGAGGAGGCTCAGGGGTGACCTCATTGCCCTCTACAACTACCTGAGGGGTGGTTGTGGCCGGGAAGGGGTTGGTCTCTTCTCCCAGGCAACCAACACCAGAACAAGAAGACACAGTCTCAAGCTGTGCCAGGGGAGGTTTAGACTCAAGGTGAGGAGGAAGTTCTTCACCAAGCGAGTCATTCATCATTGGAACGGGTTGCCCAGGGAGGTGGTGGAGTCACCATCCCTGGAGGTGTTCAAGAGGAGACTGGACGTGGCACTTGGTGCCATGGTCTAGTCATGGGGACTGTGTTGCTAGGTTGGACTCGATGATCCTCGAGGTCCTTTCCAACCTAAGTTATACTGTGATACTGTGATACTGTGTCCCACCACTGCTCCCCATGCCTAATGAAAGTGCCATAAGGAAAACTAATCATTATTTCTTCAAGGCTTTAATCAAGGAATCACAGAATTTCCAGTGGAATGGAATGGAATGGAATGGAATGGAATGGAATGGAATGGAATGGAATGGAATGGAATGGAATGGAAAACTGAGTTGGAAAAGACCTCAGAGTTCATTGAGTCCAACCTATCACCCAACACCATCTAACCAACTAAACCATGGCACCAAGCACCCCATCAAGTCTCTTCCTAAACACCTCCAGTGCTGGTAACTCCACCACCTCCCTGGGCAGCACATCCCAATGGGCAATCCCCCTCTCTATGAATAATTTCTTCCTAACATTCAGTCTAAACCTCCACCGGAGCAGCTTGAGACTGTGTCCTCTTGTTCTAGTGCTGGTTGCCTGGGAGAAGAGAACAAGCCCCACCTGGCTACAACCTCCCTTCAGGTAGTTGTAGAGAGCAATAAGGTCTCCCCTGAGCCTCCTCTTCTCCAGGCTAAAGAGAGGATGTAGAGAGGATGGGGAGAGTTGATTCCTTGGGAAAGTGTTGATGGCAGTGAAATGAGTTTGGGAAGCTCTAACCCTTCCTGTCAGAAAGGAACTTTTGCCAAGAATGTGTTGACTCCACAAAGAAAGAAAACAAATTATTACCAAAAGGAGCTTTTGCAATAGCAAGCTAACACCTCAGCTAAATTTTAGTGCAACACAGCCAACCTTCTGCTGAGAGGCAGTTCTAATGGACAGTTCTCATTCGGCCCTGCGTGACCGCTTCAAGCATCTGACAGAACGTATTATAAGAGCAGTGGCTGCATGAAACCAACTTTCCTCCTTCTCTTTGTGAGCACCAATGGAACCAGCACAAAACAAACCACCATCCCTCACTTCATCCCCTGGGTTAGTCAGTTAGCTGTGAGGAGCAGTCAGCGTGGCTTCAATCTTCATCATCTGTGTACTAGTCCGTGAGGTTTTGTCAGCCAGTCCATGACTTCATTACTCAAAGCTGCTGGCCCCAGAGCTGGAATGAATCATTTTCTTCCAATGGACCACTCACCCCAGCATGTTTGCTTCTCATCACTCATGTGTGAGACCACTCACACAAGTTGCACAATATAGTTTCATAGAATCATTTGGGTTGGAAATTCCCTTTAAGATCATCAAGTCCCACCATTACCTAACGCAACTAAGCCTGGTGCTAAACCATATCTCTCAGCACCACATCTGTGTGTCAAAACAGCTCCAGGGATGGGGATAAAAGCACCTCCCTGGGAAGCCTGTTCCAGGCTTTGAGAACCCTTTTGATGAAGAAGTTTCTTCTTATATCCAACTTAAACCTCCCCTGGTGCAGCTTGAGACTAGTTCCTCTAGTTGAATCCTTTGTTACCAGGAAGAAGAGACTGACACACCCCCCGTGGCTCCAACCTACTTTCAAGCAGGTTGTAGAGAGGGAGAAGGTCTTCCCTCAGGGGACTAAAAACTTCCTAACTACCTGAAGGGAGGTTGTATCCAGGACGAGGTTGGTCTCTTCTCCCAGGCAAGCAGCATCAGAACAAGAGGACACAGTCTCAAGCTGTGCCAGGGGAAGTTTAAGCTGGAGGTAAGGAGAAAGTTCTTCACTGAGAGAGTTGTTGGCCATTGGAATGTGCTGGCCAGGGAGGTGGTGGAGTCACCATCACTGAAGGTGTTTAGGAAGAGACTGGATGAGGCACTTGGCACCCTGGTTTAGTTGATTAGATGGTGTTGGATGATAGGTTGGACTTGATGATCTCAAAGGTCTCTTCCAACCTGGTTAATTCTATTCTATTCTATTCTATTCTATTCTATTCTATTCTATTCTATTCTATTCTATTCTATTCTATTCTATCCTTTCCTATTCTATTCTATTCTATTCTATCCTATCCTATCCTATCCTATCCTATCCTATTCTATCCTATCCTGTCCTATCCTATTCCCTGATGCAGCCCAAAGAGCATCCTTTGGGCTTACCCCATGGCCAGGAGCACACATACCATGCTTGCCATCAATGCCTATCTCCTTCAGCATCTTCTGTCCTTGGAAAGGGTTCATCTTTAGCAGCTTTCAGGTAGTGGAAGCTCTATCCCCATCCACCTGCAAACATTCACAGTTGGAAGCTTGCCATTAAAGCATCATTCCTCAGGTCCTACAGCAGGGCTGGAGGGGAGCTGGGCTAGAAACTGGACTGTAACTCATGGGTATGATGAGTCATTTGAGAGGAAAGCAGCAGTCAATATTTGACAAATTAACCTTCTCAGAGAGAAGTAAGTTTCTAATACACCTGCTCCAGATGAGAGTGTCAAGATTTAAATAGGCACCAGATTTGCATAATACCCTTAAGATAAGCAGCACTGCACCAAAGCCCTGCAATGCTTGAAGGATTTATTTCATGTCTCAGACATTTCTGTATTCCAGAAGAGGCCATTCATCATTGTGCCAATACTTCAGAGAATTCACTGAAAGCTCCAACAGCCCTAGATTATCAGGGAATTATATATTTTTCCCCACTGAATAATCATTCCCAGAAGCCTGCTGGGAATGGGGGGGAAGAAGAAGGGGGAAAAAAAAGCAGCTCATCACCCCATTTCCATCATGCAGGTTAATGACACTGCAGGAGATGACATTCACTTTTAATGACTACCCAGTCAAAGACATTGAAACCTCTCTCTCTGACCAGTCAAATGGATCTGTTCATTACTGCTTAATTTCCAGCCCTACTTAGCTATGCACCCAACACCTTCCAGACGTATCTTCAGCAATGCCCTGGCTATACAAGACCTTCTCAAAGTTTAATAATCCAGGAGTTCTCCCCCACCAGCAGTATAAGGAGAGGTTCCTCCTGATTCAGGGCCCCTAAGAATGGATGTCCCCACTCCTGTGGCCTGCACATTCAGTCACCCACTTGTGGGTCCCATCCACACGGCCAGCAGTACACAAGCAGGAGAACTCCCACAGCAACCCAGCCACATCCTGGCTAGACAAAGATGTTCCCTTCAAGCATGCAGGTTTCTGGAAGCTCACTGTTGCCTTCTCTGGCACTCAGGCTGCCTGACAAGGACAGGCACACGTCCAGCAGTTGGCAGCTGGACAATGGCAATGGGTTTAACCCAAGGAGCACTATTTTGTGCAACATCAGAGGAATCTGGGGTAGCTGACACCAGCACAGCTCTAGTGCACAGGTGGGATATGAAGAGAGGCAGAAGCTTGTAACCCAGTGGTTTGAGAGCTTGACTCATTTAATCTCCTCTTCAGACTGCCAGGCTCAGATCTGATGGTGGTGAAGCTGCAACACTCCTGTTGAGACTGAGTTATTTATCAATCCAGAAGCAACAGGAAATTTGTCCCATCTGGAAAGACCTCTGCATACGATACCTTACCTTCAGTTTTCTGTGACAGCCTCCAAACCTCCAGTTGTTTAAACACACATGGTTTAATTCAATCAGATTTCCTTCCACAGGAAAGTGATTTTCAGGGTGCAAGGAGCATGGCAGGCAGTGATGTTCGCAGTGGGAAATCCTTTTGATAAGGGGAAGGAGGTTACTGCATCTCAAAACCGCTGTACCATCACTGCTGGAGTCACTGGAGGTTATGGCTGTGGTACTCATTTGCTTTGAACCTTCTGCTGCTCCTGCAAAAGGCCTTTGGGAAAAGGCTCTCATAGAAAGAGTGCTGATATTTTAGAGGGATGCTGCCATGGAGCATGGGCAGAAGCCTGCACAGATCTCAGTACGATGGACCTGTTATATCTATTAGCACTGTAAAAGCCTTTGCAAGAAGTAACTAAGCACACTCAGTTACCATAAAGAGGATGCCAGTGCAGGGAGTGGAATTACTTCAGGGGCTTCTGTGCTCTGCTGTTTGCAGCCCCAGTGCTAAAAACAACCTTGTTAATGTGGAACTTAGGCCCTTGCTGCAGGATCACACTTCAGTCTCTGCCACCCAACCCGGTAACTCCTCAGCTCAGTGGCCTGTTTCACCCAGCTCCAAGAGCAGCACAGAGCTTTCTAAAGCATCCCATGCACGAAGATAATGCGTCAAAAGACCACACAAGACACCCTGCAGCACAAGCCCAATCTTTATCAGATGCCAAGAAATCCCAATGAAAGACAAACATTTTGAATACTCCCAACTATGGGAAATATTTCCTGCAGTAGGCAGCAGAGAACCCAATCCCAAGACCTGGCTCTGAAGGAAGGGAGCATTCTGCTGCTTATAAATCAGGTTCTTTTCCCCCCTCTTGCTGCTTTTCTGTGTATTCACACACAGAGGTCCTGGCTTAACAGCTTTGCCACCAAGAGGTCCAGAGGGGCAATAGGACCCTCTGTCCAGAGCCCTATCCATTATTGTCCCCCCAGCTGCCCTGGAGAGCTGCATTCCTCCCTCCCTCCCTGCCACAGCAGCTCTGCCTAGCCCTGTACATCTCCTTCTTCATGGCACTTAGGATCAGAGTGACAAACATGTCAGGCAAGATCTGTTTGCTGAAAACCACAGTCCCTACTTCATCAAAACTGCCCACTGATTCAGGGAGCTTCTCCCTCCCTTGCTCAAAACAGCAATCAAGCAAAAGCTGTTTTGCAGAGTCTTGCAGAGTCACCTTTCATGTGGAACCTGCCTGAATGGAATGGAATGGAATAGAATTGAGAATAGAATAGAATAGAATAGAATAGAATAGAATAGAATAGAATAGAATAGAATAGAATAGAATAGACCAGACCAGACCAGACCAGACCAGACCAGACCAGACCAGACCGGAAGAAACCTTTAAGATCATCACATCCAACCCATCATCCAACACCATCTAATCAACTAAACCATGGAACCAAGCACCCTATCAAGTCTCTTCCTAAACACCTCCAGTGCTGGTGACTCCACCACCTCCCCGGGCAGCACATTCCAATGGGCAATCATTCTCTCTGTGAAAAACTTCTTCCTAACATCCAGTCTGAACCTCTCCTGGCACAGCTTGAGACTGTGTCCTCTTGTTCTGGTGCTGCTTACCTGGGAGAAGAGACCAACCCCCACCTGGCTGCAACCTCCCTTCAGGCAGTTGTAGAGAGCAAGAAGGTCTCCCCTGAGCCTCCTCTTCTCCAGGCTAAGCAACCCCAGCTCCCTCAGCCTCTCCTCATAGGGCTGTGCTCCAAACCCCTCCCCAGCTTTGTTGCCCTTTCTCTGGACACCTTCCAGCGTCTCAACATCTTTCTTAAACTGAGGATGCCAGAACTGGACACAGGACTCAAGGTGTGGCCTAACCAGTGCAGTGTACAGGGGCAAGCTGAGATGTCCCACACTGAGATATCTTTGAGAGCACAGAGATGGAGCACATGGACCCAAATCAGAGCAGCCTACAGCCAGGCACTGCTCAGGCTCCAGCTCCACCAGCCCCCAGCCCAAGCTGAGTGACTTCATCTCCTCTCACTGCACAGATCCCAGCTGGGCTAGTCAGCAGGACAGCTGTGCATGGGTTTACAGTGTGAAGACTCTTTGGTAGAGCGACAACCAGACGTGTAATCATGGTTTTTTTTCCCTAATGAAAACTGATCCCAACCTGACAGGAATGCCAGCACAGACTGGGAATCCCAGAGGAGAGGCTTTGCTTAGGAGATTTCTGAAATTTCCTGCTCCTGGACCACTTAGAGTTCAAGATCATCATGATATATTCTGATGACAATGGGCCATGTCCCTCATCATTTTGCTTTTGGCCTGAAACTTGGAACCTTAGACAAAGTAATGGGAAGAAGAAACTTCTTGGGGCTTTTGGGGTTTGGGGTTTGGTTTTTTTTTGCACTTGCAAGGTTTTCTCAAAGACTCTTCAGGGAGACAGTGTCTTTTCTTCCATCTGCATTCCTTCACCCATCCCATCTTTATAGGCTCTCACCTGGCACATCACATGTGTTTCTGGAACACGCTCTCAGGAATCTGAGCAGGGGATATTATGGTTATAAACGAGAACATCCGCCCCGCCTGGCAGACAGCACAGTCACTGCCTTCAAAGGAGAATAAATCAGAGACATTTCAGGAAGCCTGGGGAAAAGGAGGAAAATTCAAGGGGACATCGATCCATATGGATTAGGTATTCCACACTGTTCAAGTTTCTGGGCACCTTGTAACCTTCTCATACATCAACACCATCGATAGCCCTGGGAGACAGGGAGGAAGTGTTTCCCTCCCACCCTTCTGATGGGGAAACCAAGAGATGATGATTATGGCCTCAACACAAACCAACATCTTGAATGCTGACTTTATGAACTCTCAGTGGACACCTTCACGCTGGGCAAGGCTTCCTCTTCGAGCTGTATTGAAATTTAATGAGTACTAAATCTGTCAGTGCCTCAGTTTCTGAGCTGGAAGAGGTGGCTCCTGCTGACTAAGCTGCTGTTCCCCACCCATCTGACACTGCACTTTGCACAGTTTCCAGCTTGGAGAATGCTGTGGTTCCCACTGCTGTAGAATCCAAGGAAGAATTCAGGTCCCATGTGTCTGGTGCTCATATTGATGGAAGAAAAGCCAGGCTGTGCTTACAATTAGGGAAGCAATGAAAACTTCAAGTTGAAATGAAGCCCTGAAGGTATCCTGTCAAATGCCAAGCTGGGCTGTCTCCAAACCAGGTTGCTCAGAGCACTGCCCAGAGCCTGCTGCATCAGCCTTCTCAGGCTGAACTCACAGTGTAGCTTTGCCAACATATATTAAACCACTGATGGCCAACACCTCCCTCTTGTACAGCCTTCCGCCCATCCACAGCAGTCACCCTGTGACCATCCACTGACTGCAAACCTACTTGCTCCAGGAGACCCTTCCTGGTGGCCTTTCAGGACTTAAAAGGGCCAATATGAAAGCTGGGGATAGACTTTTGAGCAGGGTCTGTTGTGACAGGACAAGGGGTGATGGTTTGAAATGAAAAGAGGGAGAGTCAGACTGGAGAGAAGGAAGAAATGTTTGACCCTGAGGCTGGTGAGATCCTGGACCAGGCTGCCCAGAGAGGTGGTAAAAGCTTCATCCCTGGAACCATTCCAGGTCAGGTTGTTTAGGTCTGTGAACAGCCTGCACTAGTGTCAGATGTCATAGAATCATGGAATCATAGAATCAATAAGGTTGGACAAGACCTCAAAGTCCAACCTGTCACCCAACACCTCCTGACTAACTAAACCATGGCTCCAAGTGCCATGTCCAATCCCCTCTTAAACACCTCCAGGGATGGGGACTCCACCACCTCCCTGGACAGCACATTCCAGTGGCCAATTACTCTCTCTGGGAAGAACTTTCTCCTCACCTCCAGCCTAAACTTCCCCTGGCACAGCTTGAGACTGTGGCCTCTTGTTCTGGTGCTGCTTGCCTGGGAGAAGACCAACCCCCTCCTGGCTACAACCTCCCTTCAGGTAGTTGTAGAGAGCAAGGAGGTCTCCCCTGAGCCTCCTCTTCTCCAGGCTAAATACCTCCAGCTCCCTCAGCCTCTCCTCACCAGGGCTGTGCTCCAGACCTCTTCCCAGCCTCGCTGCCCTTCTCTGCACATGTTCAATGTCCCTGCTGACTGCAGTGGGGGGGTTGGACTGAATGCCTTTTAAAGCTCCTTTCCAACCCAAACCAGTCTGTGATTCTGTGGGATGATGCCCAGGGGAAAGGTAGCCAAGAACCTGCTGGGGCCAGCCAACATCATTCCTACAGCCCACTCCTTGCCTGTGTCCGAGAGGCCCTGGGGAAAGCGAGCGGCTGGGAGCTGGCTCCGGGCCAGGAGAGTTGTCCTGGCAGGCCATCCCCAGCTCCTGAGCCAGACCCTGGGCAGCCCAGCTCCAGACTATTAAACAGCAAAATCTCATCACTGTTTATGGCCCAATCCAGGCTGACACGCAAACCCCGGACCCCAAGCTCCTGACCCAAAAACATCAGCAGCAAGTTTTCAAAACCTGGAGCCAAGCCCAGAGCCGAATTTTCCAGCTCTGGCCACCTCCTCTCGCTGGTGCTATTGCAATTCTGATGTCAGCATCATTTCAGGTAATAATAATAATATGTTTCAAGTCAATTCACTGCCTGGCCTTCATGCACATACAGATTCTGACAGGCAAATAAAGAGGAAAAAGGAACATACACTTGATAGATTTAAAAGCTGTTTCCATTTGGATCCCCTTTCAATGGAAACTTTCTGTGGGGCTTTGGTTGGGTGGAAGTTGAGGGGTGCTGGATGCTTTTTGAAAGGGGTGTCATTCAGGGGCCAAATTTGACTCAATGGGGTGCTGTCAATCCCTTGAAATACTGCCTCAGGAAATTGCAATGAAAAAAAAGTGTTGCAGCACAACAGGACAGAGAGGTGGAGAGAGGAGATTGTGGAAGTGGTCTCCAGCTCGTTGCCTGGCTTGTTTTGTGACTCCTGCATGATCTTGGACTTGATCTAAGGTCTTTTCCCGCCAGGCAATTCTGTGACAAGAAGAAAGGGCCTCAGGTTTCACCCAGGGGAGGTTTAGATTGGACATTAGTTCAAAATTCTTCACCAAAAGGGTTGTCAAGAACTCAAACAGGCTGCCCAGGGAAGTGGTGGAGTCACCATCCCTGGAGGGATTTAAAAGGCATGTAAATGTGCTGCTGAGAGACGTGGTTTAAGTGGTGGACTTGGCAGTGCTGGCTTAATGGCTGGACCCGATGGTCTTAAAGGTCTTTTCCAATCTAAATGATTCTGTGATCTTTCTATAGGCATGGAGGACTTACAGAATTTATGTAAGTCAAGGAAAATACAGAAGCTTGGCATGTAGATCTTGTATTTCTCATGAATCACCTGTGAGTGGTTGTCATGCAGGACTCAAGAACTGCACTGCCTGGCAGGACTGGGAAATCCAAATCCCTGAGCGCAGAGACCGCAGCAATGCAGGGCACACAACCCAGCACCGATGGGCAAGTACAAGGATATTTAGAGGCACGTTTTTGCACACAATTCAACACTTCCAAGCAAGTCCCTAATAACACAGGAGCACATCCACTGTCAGCAGCAGTAAAGCAAGCCACTCTGCCACACACACACACAAAATAAATCCCCAAGGAACAGAGTATCACTCCAAGTGATTACAAAATGTCAGCGTTGGAGGAGAAGTGGGTTTGCAGATAAAGAAAATTGCTGGATCCATTTCTCCCCAAGCTTTTACCACAATTCTTACTGGAAAACTCAATTTTGATAGATCCAGGTTATTGCAAGTGTTTGACACAGAGCAAAATGCCAGTGAAGTTGTTCCCTCTCCCCTTGCCCTCCCTTTTCAGTGACAAAGCAGAACCGTTGCTGCTCCAGAAGACTGAACAACCACAGTATCACAGTATGGTGGGGGATGGAAATGACCTCTGGAAATCGAGTCAAATCCTTCTGCCAAGACAGATTCACCTAGAAAAGGTCACACAGGAACACATCCAGGTGGATTTTGGATGCCTCCAGAGATTAAGACTGGATGTGAGGAGGAAGTTCTTCATCATGAGAGTGGTGAAGCCCTGGAATGAATTGTCCAGGGAGGTGGTTGAGGTCCTGTCCCTGGAGGTGTTTAAGCCCAGGCTGGATGAGGCTCTGGCCAGCCTGATCTAGTGTGAGGTGCCCCTGCCCATGGCAGGGCATTGGAACTGGATGATCCTTGTGGTCCCTTCCAACCCTAAGTGATTCTATGGTTCTAGAAGACTCCACCACCTCACTGGGCAGCCTGCTCCAGTGTTCTGTCACCCTTAAAGATCTTCCTCATATTCAGATGTTCCAGATCCTCTCCAAAGCTTTTAGGACATGATCTTAGAATCATGGAATTTTCAGGGTTGGAAGGGACCTCAAGGATCAGCCAGTTCCAACATGGGCAGGGACACCTCACACTACAGCAGGTTGCTCACAGCCACATCCAGCCTGGCTGCAAAAACCTCCAAGCATGAGACTTCCACCAACCTGTGCCAGACTCTCACCACCCTCATGGGGAACAACTTCTTCCTAACATTCAATCTGAATCTACCCATTTCTAGTTTTTGCTCCATTCCCCCCAGTCCTATCTCTCCCTGACACCCTAAAAAGTCCCTCCCCAGCTTTCTTGTAGGCCCCCTTCAGATACTGGAATGATTCTAAACCCACCTGGACATTGCAATCCTGGGCTACCTGCAGAGGGTTTGGACTAGATGATCCCCAGAGGTCCATTCCAACCCCCACCATTGAGAGGATTCTGTGAAAATTAGAACCAGTCTATCCTTTAAGCCTGCTTTCATTTCTCCCTGCCATGGACAGGAACACCTCACACTGGATCAGGTCTCACATCACTTAGCTGCACAGCTGCCCAGCCTTTATGCTAGGCGCAAATCAAACACATAAACGAGCAGCAACAAACATCCCAGGAGCCAGAATCCACCAACCTGGGTGCAAGGAAGAAGCCTTCCAAACGCAAAATGTGGGAAGGTTTGTAAATGTGCCCTGAGCTGTGTTATTCTTTGATTATACTGACATCTAAAGGTCATCACATTCAGTGTGTTGAAGTCTCTGCCCTGAGGCTCTCTGCTGCAGAAGAGGAGAGGAGAGGAGAGGAGAGGAGAGGAGAGGAGAGGAGAGGAGAGGAGAGGAGAGGAGAGGAGAGGAGAGGAGAGGAGAGGAGAGGAGAGGAGAGGAGAGGAGAGGAGAGGAGAGGAGAGGAGAGGAGAGGAGAGGAGAGGAGAGGAGAGGAGAGGAGAGGAGAGGAGAGGAGAGGAGAGGAGAGGAGAGGAGAGGAGAGGAGAGGAGAGGAGAGGAGAGGAGAGGAGAGGAGAGGAGAGGAGAGGAGAGGAGAGGAGAGGAGAGGAGAGGAGAGGAGAGGAGAGGAGAGGAGAGGAGAGGAGAGGAGAGGAGAGGAGAGGAGAGGAGAGGAGAGGAGAGGAGAGGAGAGGAGAGGAGAGGAGAGGAGAGGAGAGGAGAGGAGAGGAGAGGAGAGGAGAGGAGAGGAGAGGAGAGGAGAGGAGAGGAGAGGAGAGGAGAGGAGAGGAGAGGAGGGGAGAGGAGGGGAGAGGAGGGGAGAGGAGGGGAGAGGAGGGGAGAGGAGGGGAGAGGAGGGGAGAGGAGGGGAGAGGAGGGGAGAGGAGGGGAGAGGAGGGGAGAGGAGGGGAGAGGAGGGGAGAGGAGGGGAGAGGAGGGGAGAGGAGGGGAGAGGAGGGGAGAGGAGGGGAGAGGAGGGGAGAGGAGGGGAGGGGAGGGGAGGGGAGGGGAGGGGAGGGGAGGGGAGGGGAGGGGAGGAGGAGGCGATGGGATGGGATAGGATATGGCAGGACCAGGTTGGAAGAGACCTTCAAGATCATCGTGTCCAACCCATCTACCAATCCAACCCACCTAAACAACTATTATCTGAGCCCATCCCTCAAAACAAAATCCAATCATCATAATCAATGAACATTCACTGCATTGTTAAAAACAAAGGAAAACTGGTGAGAGATCAAAGCTTTTCCACTGGTTCTGTTTTTAAATTAAAGAAAAAGACTTACAAAATAAAATAATAAAATGAAAAGAAATTAAATTGCAATTTCAATTAAAAAAATGAAATAAAAACATTTAAAAAGCTAAAATAAAAATAAATAAAAAACCAAAATAAATAATTTTTAAAAACACAAAATAAAAGTGAAACCACACAAAATTTTAAAAAACACAAATTAAAAAGTAAAACCAACTAAAAAAAAAACAAAATTAAACTGAAAAATGAAATAAGATAAATTAAAAAGAAAATTAAAAATTGTAATAAAATAAAATAAAATAAAATAAAATAAAATAAAATAAAATAGAAATCAAGTAGAAAGGTAAAAAATAAAATTAAATTAAAAGCAAATTAAAATTTAAAAAAGAAAATTAAAAATATAAAATTAAATTTAAAATTAAATTTAAATGAAATAAGGTAGAAAAATAAAAAATAAAATTAAATTAAAAGAAAAATAAAATTTAAAAAATAAAAAATAAAACCAAATAAAAGAAAATTTAAAATAAAATAAAATAAAAATTAAAATTAAAATAAAATTTAAAAACACAATAAAAAATAAAATAAAATTTAAAAATAATAGAAAAATAAAATTAAAATAAAATAAGCTAAAATAAAAATAAATAAAAAACAAAATAAATAATTAAAAAAACCCCAAATAAAAGTAAAACCACACAAATTTCAAAAAACACAAATTAAAAAATAAAACCAATTTATAAAAACAAAATAAAACTTAAAAATAAAATAAGATAAATTAAAAATAAAATTTTAAATTGTAATAAAATAAAATAAAATAAAAATTAAATAAAGTAGAAAAATAAAAATAAAATTAATTTAAAAGCAAAATAAAATTTTAAAAATTAAATTAAAAAATAAATTTAAATTTAAAATAAAATAAAATAAAATAAAAATTAAATCAAATAGAAAATTTACACATAAAATTAAATTAAAAGTAAAATAAAATATAAAAAATAAAAAATAAAAGAAAAAGAAACAAAATCAAAAATATAATTAAATGAAAATGAAAATAAAATTTAAAAATACAATGAAAATAAAATAAAATGTAAAAATAATAGAAAAGTAAAATTAAAATTAAATTACATTAAAATGAAATTAAATAAAATAAATATAGAATTTAAAATGTAATTAAATTTAAGTTAAAATTTAAAATAAAATTAAATTTAAATCAAAATTAAAATTAAAATTAAAATTAAAATTAAAATTAAAATTAAAATTAAAATTAAATAAAATAGAAATAAAAATATAAATAAAACTAAAAATAGAAATAGAAATAAAAATAAAAATAAAAATAAATAAAAATAAATATCAAATTAAATTAAAAATAAAATACAAATGAAAATAATATTTAAAAATTAAAGTATAAAGTCTAAGTCTCTGAGTAGGAGGCAATACATGGTCTATCATCTGGCAAGACTGTGGATCTGATCCTAGATTTACCTCTGTGTTATGCCAATGGCTTCTAAGAGGTAACTCCAGGTCTTCGGCTACAGGAGGAAGAATAAATGTGGTCCCTAAATCACAACCTTCAGCAGGAAATCTTCCCATTATAACAGTGAGCTTCATAAAGTCTGGCCTCACATCAACAACTAGACCTGGATCTTTCAAGTGGTCCAAAAACGTTACCTGTACACTGCATCCTTCGAAGCCAAATTGTGATGAGTTCCCTCCATGCCACACAGTTTACAAAGCACTCCCGCAAAGCAGCTGGAGGGGTTGGGGAGGAGCTGAGCTGGGGATCCCATCCTGCTCAGAACAGAGTCCTCCTCACAAGCACTGCGGCTCACGCAGACACAGTTCACTGAACACCCTCACAATAGATGCTGTACACTGAAGTCTTATCAGCTAAACCTCCCTTCCCCTCCCAGAAGTACAATGTGCACAGTGTCTTCACGAGGGTTTGCACATCTGTTTGAATCATTGGTTAGGCCACACCTTGAGTCCTGTGTCCAGTTCTGGGCCCCTCAATTTAAGAAGGACATTGAGACTCTTGAACATGTCCAGAGAAGGGCAACGAGGCTGGGGAGGGGTCTGGACTACAAGCCCTAAAAGGAGAGGCTGAGGGAGCTGGGGTTGCTTAGCCTGGAGAAGAGGAGGCTCAGGGGAGACTTCATTGCTCTCTACAACTACCTGAAGTTGTAGCCAGGAGGGGATTGGTCTCTTCTCCTAGGCAAGCAGCACCAGAACAAGAGGACACAGTCTCAAGCTGTGCCAGGGGAAGTTTAGGCTGGAGGTGAGGAGAAAGTTCTTCCCAGAGAGAGTTGTTAGCCATTGGAATGTGCTGCCCAGGGAGGTGGTGGAGTCACCATCCCTGCAGGTGTTCAGGAGGGGATTGGACGTGGCACTTGGTGCCATGGTTTAGTTAGTCATGAGGAGTTGAGTGACAGGTTGGACTTGATGATCTTTGAGGTCTCTTCCAACCTTATTGATTCTATGATTCTATGATTTTGATTGGAAAAGACCTTTAAGACCTTCATGTCCAACCATTAACCCAGGTCACTGCTAAACCACATCCCTCAGCACCACATCTCCAAGGCTTTTTAGTTCTTCCAGGGATGATAATTCAATTACTTCCCTGGACAACCTGTTCCAGGGCTTAACAAACATTTCAGGGAAGAAATTGTTCCTAATGTCCAACCTACAGGGAAGAAATTGTTCCTAATGTCCAACCTAAAGCTCCCCTGCTGCAACTTGAGGCTGTTTCCTCTTCGCCTGTCACTTATTACTAGGGAGGAGAGACCAGCACCCACCCAGCTCCACCCTTCTTCCAGGAAATTGTAGAGAGCAAGGTGGCCTCCCCTCAGTCTCCTTTTCTCCTGGATGAACAACCCCAGCTCCCTCAGCCACTGCTCAGAAGCCTTCTTCTCTAGATCCAGTCATGAATAATGATAGAATCATAGAATTGTTTTGGTTGAAAAAGGCCTCTAAGACCATCGAGTCCAACACCACCATGGCCACTAAACTGTGTCTGTGTCCACACATTTCTTGAACAACTCCAGGGGCAGCAACTCCACCACCTTCCTGGGCAATCAACCCAATGCCTTACCACTCAGATTTGCTACCAACCATGAGTAATGACCCTCCTTAGTAAGAGCCAAGCTCTGCCCTAAGCAGGTGATCAGAGAGCACAGACATTGCACAGGCAGGGACAGAGCTCTGTCCACCTAATCTGAAATCCTATTTCACATCCAGCTGACAGGTCCTGGAGAGTGTTGACATCTCTCCTTACACAGTGTTAGCAGACTTTGAGGGGGAAAGTGGGCAATCAAAGAGCATTTGCCTAAGCCAGCCATCACAGGGGGGATTAGCCAAGCTTTGTGCTCCTACACTAATGGGTACCACACACCCATCAGCTCAGAACAGCAGCAGCCCTAACGCAGGCAGCTGAGCTGGAGCAACCCAGCACCCACAATGGGTACAAAGCAACTCAACAAATATCTGGAGCCATAATTTAGGCTGGTAGGGCCAGGAACCAGCTTTCCAGAGAGGGAGCTAAGTGGATAAAATCCTAGCCCAGACTTGGTCAGCTGAGCATCCCTCCATGAGCAAACAACCTGGAAAATGAGGCAAATCCCTGAGGACACTTCAAACAGAAAGGCAGGTCTCAAAAAGGGTTAAAGAGAGGGCAGCAAACTTATTCACATATAATGTCTCCAAAGGGGGACATAGAGATGAAACAAGCCTTTCATTTTGCTTCACCACCACACCCCCTCCCACTCCCCCTCCCCTGCTCCACCAAAGGAAAACGACCCTCTGAGCTCCCCTTCTGCAGCCAAAGCAGAGCCAAGAGCTCAGACAAAGCCACACAGCCCAGGAGCCCCAGATCTTGCCCCGAGTGCTTTGAACCTGCAGTATTAGTGTCCATAATGCTGCACACGTGGACACAAAGAAGCCATCAGCTTGCCAGAGCCAACCCTCTCGAGAGGATAAGCACCCCACACTCCCAGGGTAAACACCAGCTCTTGACACCCCCTCCTCCCATCATCCCCTCGTCGTCCCCCCCCCCACAAGCAGGCTGCTGGAAGCAGACTGGCACTGAATTAGTCACTAATCGGATTAGGATAAATTGCTTAAAATTGACATTCAGCAGTGAAAGGCTCCCCCCAGCCCCTCTGGGGGCAGAGCCCAAGGCTTCAAGTGACCCTGACCACTGCAGCCTCAGCCCAAAGCTTGAAGCCTTTGGCCTTCCTCCAGCCAGCAGCTTTATTCTCTTAATCATGGATGAAACAACTCTATTTGGGGGCTGAGAAAAAGGAGGGGGTTGGGGTTAACCAGGCAGGGCAAGGCATGCTGCTCTCTCCACAGACAAAACACAGTGGGGCTGGGGAGAATGTCCACAGGTTGGAGATAGTGAAGGTGGAGGGGGCTGAGGACAGCCAGGCTGAGCAGTAGTGAGGATGCCCTCAGCCCTTAAGAGCACATGTTGGCGTGGGCAGGGTCAGCAGCACATATTGTGGGGCCTTGTTCAGCAACACCAGGCAGGGGAAGCAGATGTCAGGCCCTGCAAATCCAAAGGCAGATGCCCCAAGCAGTGCACATCTTGCTGCTGGGCTGTCTTGAACAGCTGCCTCAGCCCCTTCAAACTGCTTCACACACAGAGGTTACTTGAGAGCAAACCAGCAGAGACAGATTTCCTACAGATCTGGTTTCCCCTGTATGCTCTTTGATGCTTATTAAAGCCTGAACACACGTTGCATTTCCTCCTCACAGCCACATCTTTCCACTACCCCATCACCTGCTTTGGTCAAAGCACCGTGAGCCCAACAGCTCTGAGACCTTGCTCCCACCATCAAATCTTATTGCAATCTGCCTGTGGGTCAAAGGCTGGTCTGGAGGGCTGCAAATAGATAGCAACAGGCTTGCAAACACACAGCTACAGAACCTCTGTTTCCTTAAGGGATGAAACAAAAAGACCAGCAAAAGATGAAAGCAGAAAGCAGCTGATTTTTCACCAGCTAAACACAGCAACAATTCTGGAGAACTAAAGCCTCAGTATTGCCCAAATGTTCCTGCAGAGGTAAATCCACCCCAAATTCTCAGAGCAGAGAGGCTGCCACAGGACAGGGACCTGTTGTTCCCTCAAACCATCATCAAATAGTTCTCAAAGCCTGGAACAGGCTGCCCGGGGAGGTGGTGGAATCCCCATCCCTGGAGGTGTTTCAAAGCGGCAGAGATGTGGTGCTGAGGGACATGATTTAACAGCAGACTTGGTTGAGTTAGATAATGGTGGGTCTTGATGATCTTAAAGGTGTTTTGCAATTGAAATGATTCTCTAAGTGAGAAGCAAACCCAACAAATGCTTTTCATTTTCCATGGGAAATGTCCAGAGAAGGACTACAAGATTCAATGATCAGAGGCATGAAAGCCCTGCCATAGGAAGAAAGCCTGAGACAGCTGGATTTGTCCAGCCTTGAGAAGACTTAAGGAAAACCTTATTACCATGGACCAGTCCATAAAGGGTAGCTACCAAGAGGATGGAGATTCCCTTTCTACAAGGAGTCCCATGTGGAAAAGCCAAGGGGCCATGGGGACAAGGTACTGCTGGGGAGATTCCCACTGGACTCCAGAAGAAAATGTTTACCCAGGAGAAGAGTCAGACAGTGGAATCTTCTCCCAGGGGAAGCAGTGGATTGCCCTACACTGGCTAGATTAAAGACTTAGCTTTACACAGTGCTGGGCCATCCCATTTCAACTAGACTATTACCTAGAAAGGTTGAAGCAGATGATCCTTGGCCTGGAGAAGAGGAGGTTCAGGGGTGACCTCATTGCCCTCTACAACTACCTGAGGGGTGGTTGTGGCCGGGAAGGGGTTGGTCTCTTCTCCCAGGCAACCAGCACCAGAACAAGGGGACACAGTCTCAAGCTGTGCCAGGGGAGGTTTAGACTCGAGGTGAGGAGGACGTTCTTCACCGAGTGAGTCATTCGTCATTGGGATGTGCTGCCCAGGGAGGTGGTGGAGTCACCATCCCTGGAGGCGTTCAAGAGGAGATTGGACGTGGCACTTGGTGCCATGGTCTAGTCATGGGGTCTGTATTGATAGGTTGGACTCAATGATCCTCGAGGTCCTTTCCAGCCTAAGTTATACTGTGATACTGTGATACTTGGGGTCCCTCCCAACCTGGTGTTCTGTGATTCTGCAGCTTCTCAATGCAAATCCTGCAAAGGCTGCACCCTTCACAAAGCAGAGAGCCAATCCTAAAGCAGATCAGTAACTGGCACTGGGGCAAAACACTCAGTGAAGGATCCCTGGGACTCTTGCCAGAGCAACACCTACAGCACAAGGCTCCAGCTGTTTTGAACTCCCTGGCACACCAGTGGCACTCTGAAACAAGGCCTTGAGTTGCTTTCCTCACCACCACCTCCCCTTGGCAGCATCAGCTGGTTTATTTGTTCTAAGATAAAGCCTGGTGACACATTAAAGATGCCCCTGCTCTCCCTCTTAGATCACCTTGACATCTGGTTCCAAACTGTTATGAAACACTCCCTGAACCTTGCTGTGGAATTGGATATCCCAATATTTCACCCAGGCATGCTTGGAGCAAACTTTCACCTCCGAGTGAAAGCCGGAGTGTTGAAAGTGAAAACAGACCACTCAGAGCCTTTCACTGGGACAGACCTTTTGGTGACACTGGATGCAGGGAAATAATTGCAGATGGTATGGGGGGGAGGAGGTGGTGGGGAGTGGGAGGAATATCAACCTGCCATGGAGATCTCACCCGCAGCGAACGCTCCGTTGTTGTGAGACCTTGTGGCTGGGCTGCTCCACGTTCAGGCTGCAGACTGCAGGCTGCAAGGTCAGTCACAGAATCACCAAGGCTGGAAGAGACCTCAAGGATTATCAAGTCCAAACTGTCACCACAGACCTCATGACTGAACCATGGCACCAAGTGCCACATGCAATCCCCTCTGGAACACCTCCAGGGATGGGGACTCCACCACCTTCCTGGGCAGCACATTCCAATGGCTAACAACTCTCTCAGTGAAGAACTTTCTCCTCACCTCCAGCCTAAACTTCCCATGGCACAGCTTGAGACTGTGTCCTCTTGTTCTGGTGCTGGTTGCCTAGGAGAAAAGACCAACCACCCCCTGGCCACAACCACCCTTCTGTTAGTTGTAGACAGCACTAAGGTCTCCCCTGAGCCTCTTCTCCAGGCTAAACAATCCCAGCTCCCTCAGCCTCTCCTCTTAGGGTTTGTGCTCAAGGCCTCTCCCCAGCCTCATTGCCCTTCTCTGGACCCATTCCACAGGAAATCCACCACACAAGAGGGTTTTGTTCCTTCTGGTTAATGATGCTAAAACAGGGTGCAGGGGGAAAAGACATAACTTACCCAGATATTTTTGCTACAGATGAAACAGCCCTTGAAGAAAGGGATGGCTTTTTTATATCCATACTCATGAAGTATGGTGGTGAAAAAACAGTTAGCAGCTGTTCATAAGAAGTGTTCCCCAGGGCTCTTGTGCTGGGGACAGTGCTCTTTAATATATCAGAGATCTGGACAAAGGGATTGAGGGCACCTTCAGTAAGTTTGCAGGTGACACGCAGGAGCTTGAGGGTAGGAAGGTCCTACAGAGAGACCTGGCCAGGTTGGATCTATGGGCCAAGAAAAGTGGGATTGAGGTTCAACAAGGCCAAGTGCTGGGTGCTGCTCTTGGGTCACCATCATCCCATGAGTTGGGCAGAGTGACTGGAAAATGGCCAGCAGAAAGGGACCTGGGTATGTTGATAGATAGCAGCTGAAGATGAGCCAGCTTGTGAACAGGTGGCCAAGAAAGACAACAGCATCCAGGCCTGGATCAGCAAGAGTGTGGTGGGCAGCAATCATCCCCCTGTACTGGGCACTGGTGAGGCCACATCTGAAGTACTGGGTTCAGTTTTGAGCCTCTCTCTCCAAGGACATTGAGGTGCTGGAGCTTACCCAGAGAAGGGCAAAGCTGGTGAAGGATGTGGACAGGGCTGGTGAGGAGCAGCTGAGGGAGCTGAGGGTGATCAATCTGGACAAAATGAGGCTCAGGGAAGACCTTCTCACTCTATACAACTCCCTGAGAAGACACTAGGCTGAGGTGGGGATTGGTCTCTTCTCCAAAGTAGCAAATGATAGGATGAGAGAAAATGGCCTCAAGTTGCAGCATGGGAGGTTTAGGTTGGACATTAGGAACAATTTCTTCCTTGAAAGGGTTGTTGAGTCCTGGGAACAGGCTGCCCAGAGCAGTAGTTGACTCATCAACCCTGGAGGTGTTTAAAAGCCATGTAGATGTGGTGCTGAGGGACATGGTTTAGCAGCAGACTTGGTTGTGTTGGGCTAGCACTTGGACTTGATGACCTTAAAGGTCTTTTTCAGCCTCAACAATTCTGTGATTCTGTGAAAAGCTTTCAGGATTCCAACAGAGAAACAAAAGCAGCAGGAAGATGCTGTTCAGTGACAATGAGAGGGGGGATTTTTAACAAACAACTCAAAACCTTGGTATAGAACTAAGCAAAGGGGGAAAAAAAGGAGAGCACTTGTCATCTTGGCTGGATTTTCTCATACCACAACTCAACAATTTCTATGCTCCTTGCAAAACCAACTTGCTCAAAGCCCCTGGCTATTGCAAGATTTCTTCTGTGGAAGGGAAGCTGGGAAGTATGCTTTAGCCACACAGATGTGTTACAACAGCACAGTTATGCCTATGAAAACTACACAGCTCTGAGCTCTGCAATCTGCTGCCTTTGCAGGTTTGGAGCATGGAGAAGAAATCTACATATAACTACAAGCCAGACCCACCCTCCCCCCCCCCCCTCAGGTAACAGAATAACACAACGTGGCAGAATCAGTATGGGGAAAGGAAAAAACTTCTTGATTGTGACAAGGACAGAGCCCTAGAGCAGGAGACTCCTTGTCTGGAATCATAGAATTATAGAATTGTCAGGGTTGGAAGGGACCTCAAAGGTCAGCCAGTTCCATGGGCAGGGACACCTCACACTACAGCAGGTTGCTCACAGCCACATCCAGTCTGGCTGCAAAAACCCTCCAGGCATGAGGCTTCCATCACCTCCCTGGGCAACTTGTGCCAGTCTCTCACCACCCTCATGGGGAAGAACCTCTTCCTAACATCCAATCTGAATCTACCCATTTCTAGTTTTTCTTTCCATTCCCCCCAGTCCTATCATTACCTGACACCCCAAAAAGGTCCCTCCCCAGCTTTCCTGTAGCCCACTTCAGATACTGGAATGATTCTAAACCCACCTAGACATTGAAATCCTGGGCTACCTGCTCCAGGTGACCCTGCTTTAGCAGGAGGTTTGGACTAGATGATCCCCAGAGGTCCCTTCCAACCCCCAGCATGATGGGATTCTGTGAAAATTAGAACCAGGCTATCCTTTAAGCCTTGTTTCAGCTACACAAGCATTTATCAGTTCTGTTTTCATAACCCACAAAGGCAGAAGCCACCTGCCTTCCAGGTGCTGGAGGTAAAACCCTTGACACAGTCACTTCTGAAGGGCACTGAGAGGCATCCCCTGCCAGAGCTCACCGCCCTGGGACATGACACACACTGCAGGGGCTGAGCAACCTCTCCTCCTGAGACATGCCCAGGACTGGAAGAGCAGATGAGTGGTGATCTGAGCTGTGCTGTCAAGCAGTGACACAGAGGGATGCTGGGGATGCCCTGTACTCAGCACTGGTTAGGCCACACCTTGAGTCCTGTGTCCAGTTCTGGGCTCCTCAGTTTAGGAAAGATGTTGAGATGCTGGAAGGTGTCCAGAGAAGGGCAACAAAGCTGGGGAGGGGTCTGGAGCACAGCCCTGTGAGGAGAGGCTGAGGGAGCTGGGGTTGCTTAGCCTGCAGAAGAGGAGGCTCAGGGGAGATCTTCTTGCTCTCTACACCTACCTGAAAGGAGGTTGTAGCCAGGAGGGGGTTGGTCTCTTTTCCAAGGCAAGCAGCACCAGAACAAGAGGACACAGTCTCAAGCTGTGCCAGGGGAGGTTCAGGCTGGATGTTAGGAAGAAGTTCTTCATAGAAAGAGAGATTGGCCACTGGAATGTGCTGCCCAGGGAGGTGGTGCAGTCACCATCACTGGAGGTGTTTAGGAAGAGACTTGATGGGGTGCTTGGTGCCATGGTTTAGTTGATGAGATGGTGTTGGATGATAGGTTGGACTTGATGATCTCAAAGGTCTCTTCCAACCTGGTTAATTCTATTCTATTCTATTCTATTCTATTCTATTCTATTCTATTCTATTCTATTCTATTCTATTCTATTCTATTCCATTCCATTCCATTCCATTCCATTCCATTCCATTCTAAGTGAGGGCCTGGAGAAGAAGAGAAGGCTGTAGTCCACAGTGAGTGTGAAATAGAGAGTACCATGAGGCTTAACCATGATCAAAGCCACTGCACAAGAGCTCCGCTTTGGATCCAAGATGAGCACAGAAGTGGCAAAGAGTCTGCTTCTATAACCAGTAAATTTTCCTTCTAATTTCTTTCTGATTAAAACAAAACCAATAACCAAAAAAGGCTTCTACAGTCTAACTAGCAATACACCCTCCCCACCCCCTTCTCCCCCCTCCCCACCCCCCGAGAAAAAAGAAACCCTTTAAAATGTTTTACAGCCTGTTAACAGCTAAAGAAACAGCCCCAGACAATGTCTCCACAAACGCAGACGACTGTGCTTTTAATTAAGAGTCACAACTTGGTCTACTGAAGGCGGTGAACTATAATGAGCTCATTCATTCGCAGGAGGAGGCTTGACCTGGGCTGCCTCCATCATCTGACCTCCCCGGGATAATCAGGACACCGTTCACACCTCGCTGCCTTCCGCCACGCAGCACCCTGCGGCCCCGCAGCGAGCAGGGGTGAAGCCCTGGACGGCCCCAAAGGAGCCAGCAGCGGAGCTCGGCGACACCGGGAAAGCTTTCTGCGACTTCAGCATCATCCCTAACTTTGAGTCTCTGGGAAATCGTGTTCAGCTGCAAGTGTGAGAAATACCGAACTGCCCCGAAGGGGCTGTAACGTGGGATAATAACCCCCGCCCCGGCAGCCCCTGCCTGCATCTCCGAAATGAGCAGGCACCCAGGGCACGTCCCTAGGGGACAGCAGCGCACAGAAACACGATGGGAAAGCTGCCGAAGGGCCCCTCCCGCTCCCTCGCCCTCAGCAGGGAGCCATTCAAAGCCTCCTGCTATTGCTTTTTTAATTTGGGGGTCAGCTTAATGGCCACAGGAGGAGATCGCTGGGCAAAGGCACCTCCCCAGAATCGCATCAGTCCTTGCTCCAGTGTCTCAGCTCATCCACAGCAGCACCCTGCCCCTCTGACGTCTGCCATGGTCCCCATGTGGCCCTGGGAGACAAAACTCCTCCGGATGAAGCCGAAGTAGAGAGAAACAATTGCTGACACAGTACAGATGCTAAACAAGGAGAACAAAGGTGTTGGTGCGGGGTTTACATGTGGACATCCTAAACTGAAGATGGTCTCAGGTCTTCTGAATGCTGCCTGGAGCATTCATCCTATCAGCTATTGAGATCTGAGGCCCCTCAGCCCCTCCAAGCCCTTCTCAGGACTCAGCAAGCCAACTTGATGAAGCTGCTGCACGCTGACCTCTGCAGTCATGTGTCACTGGCTTTACAGGCATGAGTATCTCTTTCTTAACGTGGAGTAGTTGCAACCATATGGCCTAATGATAGAAGGAAGCAATAGCTCTGCAGGAGGGTCTGCAGGCAGGAAAGAGCTTGTCTGTGTTTTGCAGCTATGTGAGATGTGACCAGCTGGAGGAGGGAGGAGATTTTCCCCCACTACTCTGCTCTCGTGAGACCCCACCTGCAGCACTGCATCCAGATCTGGTGCCCCCCAACACAAGAAGGACATTGTCCTGTTCAAGCAGAGGCAAGGGAGGCCACAAAGATGATCAGAGAGCTGGAGGACCTCCCCTGTGAGGACAGGCTGGGGGAGATGGGTCTGTTCAGCCTGAAGAAGAGAAGGGCCTAGGGAGACATAATAGCAGCCTTCCAGTACCTAAAGGGAGCTACAGGAGAGCTAGAGAGGGACTTCTTAGAAGGGACTTTTCACAGGGTGGAGGCACCAGTAATGCTTGCTTTCACAGAATCGTGGAATCACAGAATGGTTTGAGAGCTTGGAAGGTCTTTGAGATCTTTGGAAGAGATCTTCAAGATCATGTCTCTGCTGTAGACAGGGACAGCTTCCACTAGACCAGGCTGCTCAAAGTCCCATCCAGCATGGTCTTGGACACTTCCAGGGATGGGGCACTCACAGCTTCTCTGGGCAACTTGTTCCTGTGTCTCATCACCCTCAGAGTAGATACTAGGGAGAAAATATTTCATCTACATCTACCACATTTCAGTTTAAAGCCATTACCCCTGTCCTATCACCACACTCCTTGATAAAGTGACCCCCTCCAGCTTCCACAGACAAATCCTGAGGGAAAGAGCCACTTGTAGGACATGGGAGCCTGTGTCGTCACAGCAAAGCTGGTGAGCCCCTCTCCTCACAATAGCCAGCACAGTGGCATCAGGATTATGTTGCACTTTATCAGAACTAAACCACTTGGCCAGAGAGGAGGAGAAAGGCAAAAAGACTCAGAGCTGTAGTCTCCTGCAGGTGTGATTTGTGCCTGGGACGCCAAGCAAGAGGCACATGGCTTTGCTCTGTTATGCAGCCAAGGCAAACAAGCCCCAGCAAGGTCCAATTCTGGCCCCCTCAGGATCCATAAACCAGCCTCTGAGAGCTGTAGGGGGCACGTTAGTCCTAATTGTGTCTTGTTTGACTTGGCTGCATGAACAGCAAAGCTTTTGCTGCCTTGGCCAGAGTCACCAATCTCACACCTTGGTGGGACTTACCTCTTTTCTTGGGTTGGCAATTAAAAGTATCCCTAATGCTGATAGGTGTCAAATGGTTTTGATCAAAACCCACTTCTTTTTACAAGAAATAGTTCAGATGGGATGCTGAGAACCTCTGCCTAATGCATCAGGGAGAAGCACACTCAGGAGGCAAGATCCTCCCTTTCATATTCCTTTAAAGCTTTACTGATTGCTGCCACCTCTCCTTGGGTTTTCCTCTCTTAACTAGCAGCAGAACAGAGACTCAGGCCCAGCAGAGGTGATGTGCACCATGCTGCAAACTCAGGTATAAATCCCATCAGCCTCACTCTAGACACTGATACCCAGAGCAAGCTAAGGAGCCCTTCTGAGGCAGATGCACCCAACACCCTCATCAGGCTAATCCAATCATCTCCTTGGCCTGCAAGGAGTGAACAAGAGGTACTTTTCATGCTTGCATAATCTTGTACCAAATGGTACAAGAAATGGTAGGATTGGAGCCAAATCCTGCATGGTCCAACCCCACAGAAGAATTGCTTCACATTTGCTTGTCACCAAGCACATCATTACATGGTGTTGGATGATAGGTTGGACTTGATGATCTCAAAGGTCTCTTCCAACCTGGTCTATTCTATTCTATTCTATTCTATTCTATTCTATTCTATTCTATTCTATTCTATTCTATTCTATTCTATTCTATTCTATTAACAAGCCCAGGGATGGTGAAGCCTCAAGGCCAGACAGCTTCCACAGCAGCCTGGAAGCTGTAAGGGAAGTATGTGAAGCTCCTGGCACTGGGTCATCTTCCAGATCAGTCATTGCCTCTGGTTTCTCTTCACATTCCTTATTCTGGCCTAAGTTGGGAACACAACTGTGTTTGCTCATGCAGAACAGGTCCAAGCTTGAGGAGCTGAGGATGAGCTGTGATATTGTCAAGCTTCCAAAAAGCTTGAGGGATTTGTTAGTTTGGTGGAGAGATGAACGAAACTGAGATGGAAAAGACAAACAGGAGTCCAGTCCTTCCTCCCAGGAAATCAGTATTGAAACCACAACGTTCAAAAGGAAGATCACTTCATGGCAACCTCTGGACTGGGGCAGGGTGGCTCTTGCTGGCCCACCTCCACCCTAGAAATGACTTGGGTGCTCCTGCCAGGATGGGCTGGCTGCAATGCTCACAAGCAAGAAGGAGCTAGGGATCTATTTCAGCATGGCCAGGGGAGGTTTAGGCTGGATGTTAGGAAGAAGATCTTCCCAAAAAGAGAGATTGGCCATTGGGATGTGCTGCCCAGGGAGGTGGTGGAGTCACCATCACTGGAGGTGTTTAGGAGACTGGATGAGGCACTTGGTGCCATGGTTTAGTTGGTCAGATGGTGTTGGGTGATAGGTTGTACTCGATGATCTCTGAGGTCTTTTCCAACCTGGTCTGGTCTGGTCTATTCTATTCTATTCTATTCTATTCTATTCTATTCTATTCTATTCTATTCTATTCTATTCTATTTCTATTTTCATCTGTGCTTTAGTCTGCTCCTGAGAACTTTCAAGCAGATTTGATGGCCTTGAGGTCTACCCCTCCCTTTTTCCCAGCCCCTCCATGGCTGTGTTAACCCCATTCTCCCCACACTTGCAGGTTACCCAACCAAATCACATTACCCTTGCCCAGGGGAGCCCCTTCACCCATCCCTCTCCTCTTTCTGCAGAGGCTTACCCTCCCAGCCTTGCACAACTTTCCTTTGCAGTTGTACCTGGTTTAGAAGACAGGGAGTGGGGACAACCACTCCCTCTCACTCCTATAGCAATAGAAACTGTCACCTGCTCTGTTTGTGGTGTGCTCCTTGCAGAGGCAGTTCAAAAGCACATTGCTTTGCCCTAAAATAAGAGATGAAAAAGCCACATCACAAACCCCATCCTCTGCTTGGTGTACTGCTGTTCCTATATGATCAGCTCCAAACTTCCTCAGCCCTGTCATCCCTTGAGCATCTTCCTTTGTTGTGTATGTCTTGGACCACCCTTTCACTAGGGAGCTCACTGTTTGCAGTTTCCACCTCTTTTCATCTTTTTCTCTTCTGTATTCCCAGCAGCTTTGGATCAGTTAACACACTGAACACAAGGATCACAGGCTTGTTTCAGTTGGAAAAGACTTCTAAGATCACCAAGTCCAACCACTGACCTAATACCACCTTGGTCATTAAACCACATCCCAAACTACCATGGCTGCACATACTTTGAACACCTCCAGGGATGGTGACTCCACCACCTCCCTGAGCAGCCTATTCCAATGCCTGACCACTCCTGCAGGAAACAAACTTTTCCTCATATCCAACCTAAACCTCCCCTGGTGCAGCTTGAGGCTGTTTCCTCTTGTTTGATACTAGGGAGAAGAAACCAAGACCCATCTTGCCCCAACCTCCTCTCAGGGAGTCCTAGAGAGCAACAAAGTCTCCAGTGCTGTAGCCTCCAAATGACTCTCTCCAGTAGTTCTTGAACTGGGCAGCCAACAACCAGACACAATACTCCAGATGTGGCCTCACTAAGGCAGAGTAGAGGTTACAAGTACTTGGAGAACCATGGATAAGATACCTGGGTTGTGTTTTTACAACAAAGACAGTGTGGCTTGCAGAAATGTGACATTTAACCTGTCCAGTGAAGTAAATTGAAGCTGCAGCCCATGCCACTTCCCTGCTCCTGTTTCATTAACAATCATTTCTTCAGTACTCACTGCAAAGCTTTTGCCTGCTAGTCAAGTCAAACCCAGAGGTCTATGGTTACCCATTTACTGCTAAGTCTTTTGTTACAATCACTATAAAAACACAATTAAAGCTGGATTATGCTATGCTTATGCAGAACAGCATCTTAATCCACAAAAGGTCCTGTGGAAGCCACATTTGGAGTCAGATCCTAGCTGGTGCAAGTAAGAAACCTGGAACTGAGCCCAGAGGAGATTAATACATCAGTACCTCACTAATTCACACTGCAGGTGAGGAAACCACACTGAGCATTTCAGGCTGAAAGGAGCAAGAGAAGTACAAATAAGTGCATCACAAAAGCCTCTGCTTTTCAATTTCAAGCAGCTATCCCTAAGCAAACACCACAGTGCACTGAAGCAGGCTATATATAGCTAATGAAGTCTTGCTAACATTAGACATGGCTACAGCATCTGTTACTGAATCCTTTGCTAAGCAGTGTAGATAGACCACCAGGCTTCTAAAGAGCTTGTAAGAAAAGCAATTTATTGAAGTGAAGCTTTGTCAGCTTCTGCTGCACAGAGCTATAACACTGAGGCTTAGTATTCACTACTGTGTCATCTCAGCAGGCAATTAGCATCAGTGCCTGGGGCCAAGTCCTCAGGCCATGCAGAATACTAGAGCAGCAGTGATTCCACTGAGTGGCCTGATCATCTTCAGAAAGTTTTCAATCAACACAAGGGAAAATATGCTCTGAGCACAGCTGTGAGGCTCAGGCAAGCTCTCATGAACTCCATCTGCATTCATGGGATGGCCTGTTCCATGAGATTTCCACCTTAAAAACACTTCAGCAGCCCTGAGCATCAATCACAGAGCCTTAACTGCAGGAGCATCTCACCACGTGTGCCCCATATACTCACTGCCCATGATCTGCACCAAAGCTCTGCAGGTGCAGAGGAAAACACCCTGCAGCAGGGCTGTGACTACCTCCCACAGGATGTGACAGCTTCCTTTCAGCTCCAGGTCCTCCAGGCGCAGAGAGAACAGAGAAAGGCTGACAGTGTTTCCCCACAACCAGTACTGTTCTCTCTCTACTCTCAACACTCTGCTGAGGAACTCATTCAAATATTAACCTTGGCCTCTATTCAAGACTAAGCCCCTGTCCACTCCATTCACTTTGTTTGGGCTCATTTCCCATGGGACTTTACATGCCCAGCAGGCAAGGAAGATGCTTTGGCCTCAGGAGGACCTTTGGCATCTCTCCATCCTGCAGCAACAGCCAGCCCCTGTATGCAGCAGGCTCTGTCCTATTCTGACATCCAAGCACCTGGACACTTTCAATTGCAAGTCTGCATGCCTCCAAGTCATAGAATCATAGAATGGTGGGGATGAGATCAAGCCCAACCCCCCTGCAAAGTAGGTTCACTAGGGCAGGTCAGAGAGGAACGCACCCAGATGGGCCTTGGAAGTCTCTAGAGGAGACTCCACAACCTCTCCTATTCAGATGGAACCTCCAGTTTGTGCCCACTGCCCCTCATCCTATCACAGGGCACCACTGAAAAGAGCCTGGTCCCTCCTTGACACCCACTCATCAGATCTTTGTAAATATTGCTAACATGTCCACTCAATCTTCTCTTCTCTAGGCTAAACAGCCCCAGGTCTCTCAGCCTTTCCTCACAAGACAGATGTTCTACTCCCTTAATCATCCTCATTGCCTCCCTTAGACTCTCTCTAGTATATCCTTGTCCCTCTTGCACTGGGGAGCCCAGAACTGGACACAATACTGGACCACAAAGCATGGTTTCTCTATCTCAAACCTGTAAACCCATCTCCTGACCCTGGGAAAGGACGAAGGAAGAGGAAAGTAAGGTGAGAGAAAACAGAGGTCCCCAAGGATGGATGCTCTCTCGTCTCCAACAAGCGTCTTTGAGCAATGTCCTACCCTGAAAAAGACAGGATTACTGTCCATCACCCTCTTTTCCTCGATGCAGGAAGAGATTAGCAGTGAGGAGGGGTGGAGATGACTGGCAGAGCTCTCTGGAAGCATTCACATTTGGCCTGCAAACCCCAGAGGTCACAGGGCCAGCAGGAGGGAGCCAGCCGTGACATGATTAAGATGCTGGCTCCGGGCTGAACACGTTCCAGCGGCCTCCCTGCTGGCTGGGAACCTCTGACACCCTCCTGCTGCTAAAACCCACCTCTGACCAAAATGAGCCAGCAGGGCTGCAGACTGGGAGGAGAGCAGCCTCCTACTCACATGACAGAAATAACATCTTTAGCAGCAACACCACTGTGGGGGGAAGAGACTGCTGAGATGGAGCTGACTTGCTGGTCCTGCATCAAGAGGTTTGGGACCTCTTCACTCTGGAGCTCCTGAGCAGCCCAGTTGGGCTAACTTAGGTTGCAGAAGTCACACATCAGTGCTGGTCTGGCAGCCCTGATAGGAGTTCACATCACACAACACAGTAACATCACTTCCAGCACTCCCAGCAGCATCTTTGCAAAGCCCCAGCCTGCTCCAGTGCAAGCCCTGCTCACCCCAGGTCTCCAGTATGGCCTCACATTCCCACACACAGGAACAGCACTAAGACCACTCATGTTCAACATCATCTCCAGTGCTCAGAGGATTCCCAAGCCCTGCTCAGCTTCCCAGTCCTCAAAGCCCCCCAGCAACTCTGTTTCTGCCATGATAAAGCTCCCAAACCTTGAAGCTTCCACAATCAAACATAAGCAAAAACACTCAAGTCTGGAAGCCAGGCATAGGACAGGCCAAAAACCATCTCCAAACAATGCTCATATAACAGATCTCTCTCAGAGAAACCTCTCAAGCCAGTGGTTTGCTCTGTAGCTCTAGGATTTCAATACCCTTGGGAGCAAGTCATCTACAGTACTGTGATACTGTGATACAGGGGCTCTGCTTTGCACTGCTGGTGCAAACCCACACCAAGAGGTCAGCCCAGGATGGCAGCCAAGGTGCAGGGAGGAGCCCTCCCCAGCACTTCAGCAGCAGGACAGACACTACCTCACCCCAGACATGATGCTCTGAGTTTTGATCTATTGGGAGACAGAGAGGGAGCTATAAGATGGTGTGGGACTTAACACCTTGTTCCATCCCAGCACAAAGCAGCACAAGAGACTTTCCAGAAGGAACCAGCCAGACCCACCTACCACAGGAGGAACCATCTCTGTGCAGCTACAAGATTAGCTCAAACTGAGCACAACATTCATTGCTGAGGCTGGTCCTTGCCTTGCAAAGCCTTGGACAAGAGAGACAAGAAATCCAAGGCCACAGATAGGTTGCTGCATCCACTCAGACACAAAGCCAGTGGTGGTGTTCACTCCATGCAGGAGACCCACAGCAAAACATCCAGCCCCTGACAACACTTTCTAGGTACCTAACTACCTTCCATTGTCATGGTGTTGAGCAATAACAGTCAATAACTTCCTGGCATCTTGGAGATTATCCATCTGCAGTTGGCTTCCTAGTGACTTATAAAATTTCTGCCTCACAAGACCCCGTCCATGCCTTGTGCTGGTTCTCCCTTCAATTTCACACTTAATTAAGTCCTGAGATCAAGCCTCAGGATGGATTGCTCACTAGAGCAGCAGCCAGAATTGATGTCCTATCTAAATGATGGGGCCTGGGAAAAAAAAAAGGGGGGAGGGGGGGGAGGGGGAAGAAAAAGAACAGGAGTGATAACAGGAGAGGTGGGAGGGGGGAGAAGTGGGAAAGCTGCTTTTAGTTCAGGGTTAAAAGCTTAATCTTCTACTAAAACGGTATCACATGAGAGGGAAAAGAGTCTCTTATCCATGTGATACTGCTGACCCAGGCCTGGTTCAGAAGCTGTAATATCATTCCAAGAGAAAATTATTTCAGCAAGGAACTTTGCTTCAGAGGCAATTAAAAGGAAACAGGACTCAGAAGGAGGACAGCACAGGCTGGAAAAGGGGGGCTGGGCAGAGCTCGTTTGTGAAGGAGACATGCTGAGCCTACGCTGAGGCATGGTGTGGAACCAGACAGCAGTAATGGGAGAGCCTTCAAGGCCTCAGTGTGATGAAGTGCTCAAAAGCTTGGGTGTTTCCTCTGAACTTTCTCCAAACTCCTTGATTCAGGCTGAACAGGGCTGCAAACCTCATGAGCTAAACCCTTCTCAGGAGATTTCTGGAAGTTCCTGTTCTTCTTGGAAGTCTCACAGGAGGGCTTAGTTTTATTGCTGCAATTTGGCATTTCCACTTCCAGTATGGTCAAACCCAGGAAGGTAATGAAAGAGCAAAGCTAACCACACATCCTGAGCATTGTGCAAAGCTGAATTCAGGTTGACACTATAAACATTTCAGGCTAGTCTTATTCTGGGCTCCTACAAGCAATCTTCTTGTTGCTATGAAGATCTAAGTCCTATTTTAAGAGCAATCCAGTCAAATATTAAGGCATCTTCCAACTGGGCCCCATTCTGCTCAATATCTTTATTGATGATCTGGATGAGGAGGTTGAGCCAGTCATCAGTAAATTTGCATATGACACCAAGTTGGGAGCAGGAGTTGGTCAGCTAGAAGGCAGAAGGGCTCTGCAGAGGGACCTTGCCAGACTGGACAGATGGGCAGAGTCCAAAAGGATGGCATTCAACAAGTCCAAGTGCCAGGTGCTGCACTTTGGCCACAACAACCCCATGAAGGGCTACAGGCTGGCATCAGAGTGGCTGGAGAGCTGCCAAACAGAAAGGGACATGGGGGTGATGATTGACAGCAGCTGAACATGAGCCAGCAGTGTGCCTAGGTGGCCAAGAAGGCCAAGGGCATCCTGGCCTGCATTAGGAACAGTGTGGCCAGCAGGAGCTGGGAAGTCATTGTGCCCTGTGCTCAGCACTGGTTAGGCCACACCCTTGAGTCCTGTGTCCAGTTCTGGGCTCCTCAGTTTAGGAAGGACATTGACACTCTTGAACATGTCCAGAGAAGGGCAACGAGGCTGGGAGGGGTCTGGAGCACAGCCCTGTGAAGAGAGGCTGAGGGAGCTGGGGTTGCTTATCCTGGAGAAGAGGAGGCTCAGGGGAGACCTTCTTGCTCTCCCTGAAGGGAGGTTGTATCCAGGAGGGGGCTGGTCTCTTCTCCCAGGCAACCAGCACCAGAACAAGAGGACACAGTCTCAAGCTGTGTCAGGGGAGGTTTAGGCTGGATGTTAGGAAGAAGTTCTTCCTAGAAAGAGAGATTGGCCATTGGAATGTGCTGCCCAGGGAGGTGGTGGAGTCACCATCACTGGAGGTGTTTAAGAAGAGACTGGATGAGGTGCTTGATGCCATGGTTTAGTCAATTAGATAGTGTTGGGTGATAGGTTGGATAGGTCTCTTCCAACCTGGTTTATTCTATTCTATTCTATTCTATTCTATTCTATTCTATTCTATTCATTCTATTCTATTCTACTCTACTCTACTCTATTCTATTCTATTCTCCTCTCCTCTCCTATCCTATCCTATCCTATCCTATCCTATCCTATCCTATCCTATCCTATCCTATCCTATCCTATCCTATCCTATCCTATGATTTATATTCAAGTTCACTGAACAAAATTCTACAACATCTGACTGAAGAAGTTCCTCCACTAACAATTTCTAACCATTTCCCTACATTTCATGTATTTCACCCCCCTCACCCCAACCTGCAGATAGCAGGGATAGGTTAACCCATGCTAGGTGCTACAAACACTAATCACCACCCATTACACATCACCTGCCTGTTCCACCACCTTGGGACTTTTCTGCAGCTGCTGAAAGCTCACAATAATGAATTTAGAGTCCTTTGGCTGGCTTCACATGTGGCCACAGCACGTTCCTGGCCTCAAAGTAAGGCTACACACTCTGGTATGAGCCACCTGTCCAGAAAAGTGACAAAGCCCTATTCATCAGAAGGTGGACACCTTGCCCTAGAGCTACAAAGGGGCTTCTGTTTGCTATTTCTGGATTGCAGAAATGGGTTTTGCTAACAGGTCTCTGCAGTGGCATCCTTTCTCTCTGGTCCTCTAGTTATCTGCCTAGCCCCAGCCACACAGAGAGGTGGTATCTCAGCATCCTTCTCCAAACCCCAAAATTCAGTGTCTGGGAAGGCTAGAAAAAAAGCTATGGAAACTTGCTCAGTGGTTTCAGAAGTGGAAGGTTTCTTTTTCTTTCTCACTGTCTACAACTACCTGAAGGGAGGTTGTAGCCAGGTGGGGGCTGGTCGCTTCTCCCAGGCAACCAGCACCAGAACAAGAGGACACAGTCTCAAGCTGTGTCAGGGGAAGTTTAGGCTGGAGGTGAAGAGAAAGTTCTTCACAGAGAGAGTTGTTAGCCATTGGAATGTGCTGCCCAGGGAGGTGGTGGGGTCACCATCCCTGGAGGTGTTCAAGACGGGATTGGACGTGACACTTGGTGCCATGGTTTAGTTAGTCATGAGGAGTTGGGTGACAGGTTGAACGTGATGATCTCTCAGGTCTTTTCCAACCTTATTGATTCTATGATTCTGTGAGCATAGCCAGGTAACAGCTCACCCCACAGACACTGCAATTCTTTGCAAGAAGCCCTAAGCATGGCCTCACATCACCACTCTTGGCTTCAGATTACTGCTGCCAGTCTCACATCACCACTCTTGGCCTCGTATCACCACTCTGCCAGGGGCACACAGGTATGGATTCACAGAATCACAGAAACATTCAGGTTGGAAAAGACCCTCAAGATCACCAAGCCCAACCAAGAACCCTACTCTACCAAGTTCACTGCTAAACCACATTCCCAGTGCCCCCCAAGCCAGATCCCCTGAAGCTACAGCAAGAACTGGATGCTGCACGAGATTTCCCTACAAGATAGAACAGAATAGAACAGAACAGGAATGGAATGGAATGGAATGGAATGGAATGGAATGGAATGGAATAGAATAGAATAGAATAGAATAGAATAGAATAGAATAGAATAGAATAGAATAGAATAGAATAGAATAGAATAGAATAGAATAGAATAGAATAGATCTCCCTGCAATATGCTGCACTTAGCTGCCCTCACACACACAGAGGCAGCTGTGTGCTGATTATTTTGCTTGCTTGCCTATTTCTAGAGTGAAGGGGGGGAAGCTTCTCTGCATGCTATTGCCTTTATCCTGACATTTGGCTTTTGTGAAAGCAATTTTGGGCTGAGCCTGGAACAATGATCCTCACGGTTGTGCTTGCTCTCTTGTCTCCTTGGACATGCTGGTAAATTTGCTTCAAGCTAAGGCATGAATTTAGTGGGGGGGTGAGGGGAGCAGTTAGTGCAGCGAGGCAGCTGGAGGTGGGAAGCATGTGGTGTGACACAGTTTTTAATTGTGCCTGCTGTCAGAAAACAACCTGAATACAGTGCCTCAGAACATTTCCTGCAGAAAAAAATCATAAGCCTTGCCGGCATGGGATCCATCCACCAGCAAAGCAAACACCTTCAGCAGATTGAAGGCAAGCCTCCATCAGATTTCGTCCTGCCCCACCTGCCTGCTTGGAAAGCTTTCACTCAGCCCCTCTGTTCTTTGTTCCCATCAATGATTCACACCTCACAGCAATCTGCCTTCAGAAAAGAAACATTTCTAAGGTCTCCAATAAGCTTTTGTAGTTTTTAGACTGTAACACTGCCCTACCCTAGAGATTCCAACCATAAGATCACAGTACATTAGAGGTTGGAAGGGATCTCAAGTGATCATCAGGTCCAACCCCCATGCAAAAGCAGCATCACCCAGGGTAGTCCACACAGGAATGCATCCAGGTGGGTTTTGAAAGTCTGCAGAGAAGGAGACTCCAAAACCTCTATGAGCAGCCTGTTCCAGCACTCCATCACCCCCACTGTAAAGAAGTTTCTCCTCATGTTGAGGTGAAATCTTCTATGTTCAAGCTTGAACCTTCTGTTCCTTGTCTTATTAGTGCACATCACTGAAAAAAAGCTTGGCCCCCTCCACTTGTCACCCACCCCTCAGATATTTATACACATTAATGAGATCCCCTCTCAGTCTTCTCAAGACTAAACAGCCCCAGGGATTTCAGTCTGTCTTCACAGGGGAGATGCTCAAGTCCCCTAAGCATCCTCTTGGCTCTCCATTGGATTCTCTCCAGCAGGTCTCTGTCTCTCTTGAACTGGGGAGCCCAAAACTGGACACAATATTCCAGGTGTGCTATCACCAGGGCAGAGTAGAGGGGGAGAAAATAAGAGCATCTGCTTTGCAGTGTAAATTGTACCAAGACCAGCTGCCTCCACCCTTAGGTGTGTATCCCTCTCCCTTTGGTATGAACCTAAATTTAAGAACATGCCAATTAGGCTTTCACCAATTTCTGGAACACTTGGGCCTTGAATATTCTAGGGATGAGGCTGCCCCAGTTCATTCCAATCTTTGACTGTGCAGGAGGTTCTTGTGAAGCCAAGAGCAGAATCAAAGCCATCACACACAATGTAGTTGCAGATGTTCCCAAAGGCTTCAGGCAAGTTGGACTGAATGACCTTTGAAGGTCCCTTCCAAGGCAAACTAGTCTGTGATTCCCTGATAATGGTGCAAACCTGTCCTAGCACAAGCAAAATTGTGGCCAGAAGGACCAGGGCAGCAATTGTCCCCCTCTACTCGGCACTGGTGAAGACACCTTGAATAGTGGGTTCAGTTTTGGACCACTCACTCCAAGAAGGACACTGAGGTGCTGGAACATACCCAGAGAGAGAGGATGAAGCTGGTGAAGGGTCTAAAGCACAAGTCTTATGAGGAGCACCTGAGGGAACAGAGGGTGCTCAGCCTGGAGAAAAGGAGGCTGAGGGAAGACCTCACACCTTAAGTCCCAGAAAGGAGGCTGAAGCCACATAGGGGTCACCTTCTTATAGGGGACAGCCTCTTATCCCTAGTAACAAGCAATAGAAGAGGAAGCAGCCTCAAGTTGTACCAGAGGAGGTTTAGGTTGGACATTTAGGCTGGATATTGACAGCTGGTTGAACATGAGCCAGCAGTGTGCCCAGGTGGCTAAGAAAGCCAATGGCATCCTGGCCTACATCAGGAACAGTGTGGCCAGCAGGAGCAGGGAAGTCATTGTGCCCTGTACTCAGCACTGATTAGGCCACACCTTGACTCCTGTGTCCAGTTCTGGGCCCCTCAGTTTAAGAAGGACATTGAGACACTTGAACATGTCCAGAGAAGGGCAACGAGGCTGGGGAGGGGTCTGGAGCACAGCCCTGTGAGGAGAGGCTGAGGGAGCTGGGGTTGCTTAGCCTGGAGAAGAGGAGGCTCAGGGGAGACCTTCTTGCTGTCTACAACTACCTGAAGGGAGGTTGTAGCCAGGTGGGGGTTGGTCTCTTCTCCCAGGCAAGCAGCACCAGAACAAGAGGACACAGTCTCAAGCTGTGCCAGGGGAAGTTTAGGCTGGAGGTGAGGAGGAAGTTCTTCCCAGCGAGAGCTGTGAGCCATTGGGATGTGCTGCCCAGGGAGGTGGTGGAGTCATGAGTTTGAGATCATCGAGTCCAACCTATCACCCAACACCACTTAATCAACTAACCCATGGCACCAAGCACCCATAAAGTCTCCTACTAAACACCTCCAGTGATGGTGACTCCACCACTTCCCTGGGCAGCCCATTCCAATGGCCAATCTCTCTGTCTATGAGGAATTTCTTCCTAACATCCAGCCTAAACCTCCCCTGGCACAGCTTGAGACGTGGCCACCACCTGCCAGGGGAGAGAGCAGTGCCACACACAGGAGTCACAGGAGTGAGCTGTTGAGGTGCAGAAAGCACCAGGGCCATGGGACCCTCCCTCCCCAGGCAGGTGATCACCCAAGGCTCACAGTACTGCACAGAGATGTTCATGCATCACAATAACTACAACTCCACAGTGAGAAATCCTCCACTTTCTGGTGAGGCTCCTTCTGTTCTCCACTGAGAGTTCCCTTCCCTGCTGATGGCAATGAAGCCAACGAGGAAATCTCTTCCATATTTCAGAATCCATTCATTGAGGTCAAGTTTTTTCCCCCCCTTCCATCAAGAAAAGACAACTCCTGAGGTTTGTTCCAACACCTTAAGAAGGGAGTGAACTCCCTGCATTTTCATGCTAATAGGACCTTTCTTTCCCCACCCCCCCCACGCCCCCACCCCTCAGAAATGTTAATCTATTAAATTTAAAAGGTCATTTTTATTTAATAAATGAATAAATGAGTCTTGGGGAAAGGTTTCAGAGTGCCTTTGACACCGGATTGCATCACGTTTCCTCTGTGACATCTGAGTCACAAAAATGCTCAGAGCAGGGTTTCCAAGGCCTGCCTTTATTTTCTGTTCCCACGAATTCCGCTCCCAACTGTGCTCAATAGGATTATTGCCACAGGCTTCAACAGGAGGAGGGCTGGTGGCAACTGCTGAACCCATTTGAAGGCCCTAGCCTCAAAGTCAATGTTTTCCAGTCAAGAAAACAGCACTTTGGCTATCAATGAATATGTCAGACAAGAGGCTCATTATGAAGCGAGCAGGTTGGTAAATGATCCCAAAAGAAAGAACAGGGTGGGGGAAAAAGAAATAATACTCTAATGTAACATGCTCCCTACAGCCTATGGCAGTTGGTTGTGGTGAATTTGAGCTGCTTTGAGGTGCCTGTTAAGTGAATCAAGAATTCAAGTAGCATTTCTGACTGTCTGCAGAAGGAGGATGAAAGGGATGCCATAAGGCTGTCGTAGTCTCTGTGTACCCCCCAAAGCGGGATCAGCTCTGCTTGTCTTCCCTGCTAGATGTTTCCCAAGCAACTATTAAACACCTCCACTTGTCCCAGGTCTCTGCCAAACTCCTGCAGAGCCTTACTACCTTTGTGGCATGGACAATCCTCTCCTAACACCTCCCAGTTACAGCCCCTCCTGCGACACAAACCTAGGGCGACACAATGACTCACTCCTCCTGGTCCTCCTTACAATTGCTGGTGTGCTCATGAAGTCTGTTCCTCCTGTCTCCTCTCAGGCTTCTCATCTAAATTCAAACACCAGAATTTCTTCTCTTTCCTAGGTCACATTCCCCCAGGTCTAATCACTCACCTGGAGACTCTTGTGGAGGTCCAGGCTTTTCTTGAACCCCTGACCATCAACCCTTGCTCAAAAAAAAACCCACTGCAGCATTTAAAGCCAAACTCCTTGCACCAACATTTCCCTTGTTTTCCAGGGTTCAGGCCAACCTTTGATCTAAAGATCTCTGCTTGATTCCTTCTGTAGTAATCTCACCAAGCTCTCCTTCAGTTTTCCCTCCAGCTAGGGCATCTGCTCTGAATGGTTTCAAAGAAGGTGCACTTTCATGATTTCATCTGAAGCAGCAATGACTTTTCTGAAGTAATTTGGGCATTTCACACCATGGCATAATGGAATGGAGTGGAACGGAACGGAACGGAACGGAACGGAACGGAATAGAATAGAATAGAATAGAATAGAATAGAATAGAATAGAATAGAATAGAATAGAATAGAATAGAATAGAATAGAATAGAATAGAATAGAATAGAATAGAATAGAATTAACCAGGTTGGAAAAGACCTAATCAACTAAACCATAGAATCATAGAATCAATGAGGTTGGAAGAGACCTCAAAGATCATCAAGTCCAACCTGTCACCCAACACCTCCTGACTACTAAGCTATGGCACCATGTGCCACGTCCAATCCCCTCTTTTACACCTCCAGGGATGGTGACTCCACCACCTCCCTGGGCAGCACATCCCAATGGCCAATCTCTCTTGCTGGGAAGAATTTCTTCCTAACATTCAGCCTAATCCTCCCCTGGTACAGCTTGAGATGGTGTTCCCTTGTTCTGGTGCTGATTGCCTGGGAGAAGAGACCAGCCACCTCCTGGCTACAACAGGCTTCAGATAGTTGTAGAGAGCAAGAAGGTCTCCCCTGAGCTTCCTCTTCTCCAGGCTAAGCAACCTCAGCTCCCTCAGCCTCTCCTCACAGGTTTGTGCTCCAAACCCCTCCCCAGCTTTGTTGCCCTTCTCTGGACACATTCCAGCAACTCAGCATCTTTCCTAAACTGAGGGGCAAGATTCTTTCAGAGCAGTATTAAGCTTTAGGACTTAAGTGAAGAGCTCTAATCCTTTGCAGTAGAGGCCTATGGTGCATGTAAGAGTATTAAACTCAGTGTACCTTAAATCCTAAACATTTCCAAGTTGCAAGCAGAACTAGATCCCAATCAAAGCCCCCAGTTCAAATACTCTTGGTTGAACAAGCTCCAACTCTAAGGGCTGATTTCAGCAGCACTCTTCTCCCTACACCATGAGCTCCAGATCTGGACTGAAGATCTCAAACAGCATTCTCAGTCCTTATCTTTAGCCCATCTGAAGGTCAAAGAGAATTGGAAACAAAAGGACTCCAAGGCATTGAAGTGATACATTTGTAATGACTTTCTCCTATTCTGGGATTTTTTTTTTTTGGGGGGGGGGGGGGTAAGGAAGAAGATTTTGGCAGCCAGTTAAGAGCCAGGGAGGGAAAAAAACATTTTACCACCTTTTAATACTAATTTCTTTCCTTCCTCTCCCACTTGCTGCTCAACAAAACCACTGAAGAGATCCATGAAATTACAGGAGATACAAATCCTTTATCCACAGTTTGCAGTTGTGGACATGCAAGACCCTTAACATGTAAATAAGTTGGGCTGGGCATTTATTTTAGTCCTTGCCAAGGCAGCACTGCTCAGCAGATAAACAGCAACAATGCAGAGCCTATCTGATGGCCCAAATAATGAGTTCCTGTAACCAGGGCCATCTTCTTGAAGCACCTCTTCAACTCCAACTCTGCTGGGGAGCCAAGAGGGAAGGGGCTGCTCCTCCGCCGGAGGTGGGACAGCAGCATGGCTGAGAAGGAAATTCACCTTCAAATCTGCCATTTTGAAGGTGATGTGCCTTGATCATGAATTAGTGTCAAGGCAGATGATGAGGGATGAGGCAAGGAATGAAGGAGCAAAAGAGAGCAGAGAGAGGGAGAGGAGATTCTCCAGAGGCTTACAAGAAGCGTGCCGGTGAAGAGAGTGGCACAAAAGCCATCTCCTGCTCAAAGTCTGGCTTGCCAAATAAAAATATAAATAAATAAAATAAAAAGACCCTGATCCCTAGAAATGCTCCTGTCTGCTGGCTCCTGGAGATAAGGAAGTGATATTTCACAGTCTGACACTAATCATGTTTGGGCATATTAAGTAAGGACGGTCCAGAGGCTTTCTTTGCGGCATGCATATTCCGAGTTCAAAGCAAGAGCTCCTTACTGTGCCTAAAAAATCCTCTTAACTCAGAAACACCAGACAAAGAGGGAAGGGTAAAAAAGAAAGGGAGGGAGGTGCTTGGAGGGGGTAGGAGGAGAAGTGTCATTATCTTTGTATTGTTCTCCCTAGCCAGCCCCATCAGTGACATCTGCTGCAATATTGTACGACGGGGGGGGGACGCTCCCCTCTTTTCCTCCCCATCCATGAAAACAGAGCAGGAGACTTGCTAATACAAAATTGCATGGCTGTGATTGACACATCCCAGACTCCACTCCATCTAAAGGTGCAACAGCCACTATGGAGCCAGCTCCTGGGATGAAATCAGTGGGATTATCCCCATCGGAGATCTGGCCCCGCTTACTCCTACAGCAGGAAATTGCTCACCTGGTTCTGCTGCTCTCTGTGAGCAGAGGTCACTGTCTGCCTCTCTGGCCATGGCTCCTCATTCCAGCCTGCTGCCTAGGGCAAAAAACCCCAAACCAAACACAAACCAGCAACAACAAAAAAACAGACCACACCTAAACCTTCACTAAAGCTTGAAACAAGCATCCTTCTTTACCAGGACCTGCACAGCTAAAGGCAGACTGGGATGGAGAGCCAGAAGAAAACATCCCAGTGTGGACCAGCACTCAGGTCCCGCCACAGCCCATCCCATGACAGACCAACCCTCAGCTTTTTCACAAGGCTGCTTCACCCCATTTCAGTTTTGGCTTACAGGGTTCAAAGCCTAACAAAAAGACATCTAATACCTCCAGTGAGCAGAGAAAGGCTTTATCAGGCATAGCCCTCTCCCCAGGAACAGTCCTTCCTAAGCTCAGCCCGTCGGCTTGTGCTGCATCCCAGTGACAGCTGAAGTGCTTGGCTCAGCCAGATCCCATCTGCAGGGCTCAGCAAGGGATGGGCCAGAGCAGAGCAAAGAGACAAAGCTTCAGCAAAAAGTCTGTTTAAAAAGTGAATCAGATTGGAGAAGAGCCAAGAAGGTCACTGTGTTGAATCTCAGCATTATCCAGAATAAGTTCAACTCCCTTTTTGCCAAGTTATATTTTTAGGTGGAGACTCACCTACTTTTAATGAAGAGGATGAAGTAACTCCCATATGAGCTTCCATTTGTTCTACCAATGTCAGTTCCCACACCTACTTCTTTTTATTCTGCCAAGCAAGCAAAACCAAAACCCAGACTGCTGCTTACAGCATCAGGTGAAGCTACCACAGGAAAAGGACTCACCACATGCCTTCCCCACACCTCCCAAGCTCTTCTGAACACCTCAGACTAAGTCCTCCAGACTGATCCAGTTGTGGAACAGCTCTGCTAAACCTGGGGTTACTCAAAGAGCCCTATTCACTTCTCTGAGATTACACAGCTCCAGCAGATCATTTTAGGAGCAGCACAGTTGCTTTGGGATTCTCAAACAGCAGATTACTGAAGAGAAGAAAACTGATTAGGATTGAAGCTGAGCTAAAAATCCCCTTGCTCTGTGGGGAGCTCTACAGGGAAATGGTGAGAGGTGGAGGTGGTTTCTTTATTGCAATTGCTTTCTTTGAAGCCTTCACATGACACCACCCATCAGTGTCTGGATAGAAAAATCAGTGTTTGCTTCCATGTGCTAAACCTCATCTGAACCAGGAGCTGGTTTTGCTCACTCAAGCAGACCTGTGCCACAGCCTCCACCCCACTGCCAAAGAAAGAATAGAATAGAATAGAATAGAATAGAATAGAATAGAATAGAATAGAATAGAATAGAATAGAATAGAATAGAATAGAACCAGGAGCTGGTTCTGCTCACTAGAGCAGACCTGTGCCACAGCCTCCACCCCACTGCCAAAGTATAGAATAGAATAGAATAGAATAGAATAGAATAGAATAGAATAGAATAGAACAGAATAGAATAGAATAGACCAGGTTGGAAGAGACCTTCAAGATCATTGTGTCCAACCCATCATCCAACATCTGATCAACTAAACCATGGCACCAAGCACCCCATCCAGTCTCCTCCTAAACACCTCCAATGATGGTGACTCCAACACCTCCCCAGGCAGCCCAAATGAAAACTACCCTGGACATCAGCAGCTATACATCAGGATTTAGCATATTCCCTGGTCCAGCCTAGGCTAATCCAGCAGCATAACATCCACCCTGGAGCCCACACTGCTCCTTGCCATAAATCTGGGTGGTTAATAAAGCACTTGGAAAGGTACCATTTATATTTTCTTAACTGGAAGTCTCCCCACTACCCTGGATTTGTTATACTGTGCAGGGACCCTCACACACTGGCCACTCAGCATTTCCCACATCAGGGAATCACAGAGTTGTTTCAGTTGGAAAAGTCCAACCCCCAACCCAACACCACCACGGCCATCAAACCACATGCCAAAGCACCATGGCCACGTGTTTCCTGAACACCTCCAGGGACAGTGACTCTACCACCTCTATGTACAACCTATTCCAAGGCCTGACCACCTCCCCCCATCCCACACATCTCAGGAACTGGAAATATTCAGCTTAGGGATGACTTGGATGTTGTGTTTTCACTTCCCAGAGGAAAAGCCTTGTGCCTTACCACACCAAAATAAAATCACCATCTAAGAGTCCTATACCTCTATAGAGGACATGCCCTCAGCTGACCAGACCAGAGGCTTCAGGAATGACAAGGAGCATTGCTATACCAGATGAGGGGGTTGAAACACCTGGGGGGGAGGGGGGTGCAGTTCCAGGAGACACCACCAATTTCACTAGGGCACACACCAGAAGGCCACAAGTGGCCCCTTGGTCTAATCCCACATGGAAAAGACTGCTCCCATATCTTTCTATTTAAAAACCTACACCCTGAACCTCCCTTCCTAACAAGGTATTGCTGGGCACATCCATTCCTGAAGCCACAGCAGCAGGCTGGACCTGGGCTACAGGTCTGCTCCTTGTCTCTTGCAGTTCATTGCAGTGAACCTGCTGTGCCCTCCAGGGAGCAGTGAGCAGCTCCTGAGCTCCTTTACAATTCTGCTCCTCAACTAGAAAATTAGTTTTACTGAAAGCCAGGCTTCCAGCCACAGGGAATGCAAGGAATGGGATTAAAAGGGCTTATGTGCTCCTTGTAAGAAATGAGGCTTGATAGCTCAGACAGGCATTGCCTTAACATGTTCTCCACTTTGTTTGAGTATTTATTACCCTCCAGCTCTTTGAGCACTAAGGTCTGTGGGGATGAGCCATATGCCATGCAATTAGGATTTAGTTTCTGCCCATTGTTCACCCAATTTGGAATGGTCTTTTGGATGTTTGCAGGTTGCTGCCATTTCTCTGTGACTTCAGGCAAGCCTGCATGTTTAGTAGTAAACATCACAGAATCACAGAATTGCTAGGGTTGGAAGGGACCTCAAGGATCAGCCAGTTCCAAACCCCCTGCCATGGCCAGGGACACCTCACACTACAGCAGGTTGCTCACAGCCACATCCAGCCTGGCTGCAAAAACCTCCAGGGATGAAGCCTCTACCACCTCCCTGGGCAACCTGTTCCAGTCTCTCACCACCCTCATGGGCAACAACTTCTTCCTGACATCCAATCTGAATCTCCCCACTTTTAGTTTTGCTCCATTCCCCCCAGCACTATCACTCCCTGACACCCTCAAAAGTCCCTCCCCAGCTTTCTTTTTGCCCCCTTCAGATACTGGAAGGCCACAATTAGGTCTCCTCAGAGCCTTCTCTTCTCCAGACTGAACAGCCCTAATTCCCTCAGTCTGTCCTCACAGGAGAGGAGCTCCAGCCCTCTAGCCCTTGAGAGGTCTTGAGCACAAGCCCTATGAGAGGCTGAGGAAGCTGGGGTTGTTTAGCCTGGAGAAGAGGAGGCTCAGGGGAGACCTTCTTGCTCTCTACAACTCTCTGAAGGGAGGTTGTAGCCAGGTGGGAGTTGGTCTCTTCTTGCAGGCAACTTCTTCCTAACACCCAATCTGAATCTACCCATTTCTAGTTTTGCTCCAATCCCCCCAGTCCTATCACTCCCTGACATCCTAAAAAGTCCCTCCCCAGCTTTCATGTAGGCCCCTTTCAGATACTGGAAGATACTGAAGATATACTGGAAGATACTGAAGATATATACTGAAGATACATTCTTGGAGCCCCCTTCAGATACTGGAAGGCCCCGAGAAGGTCTCCTCAGAGCCTTCTCTTCTCCAGACTGAACAGCCCATCCTGGAAGTGAAAGCCTTAGATCTGGGTGGAATGGATGCTGAATCCAAACCTCCTTCCAATTTAGGCAGGGAAAAAGCTCCAAATTAGGTTCTGCTTTCCTATAACGACTCCATGCAAAGACCATTCACCAGGGCCAGATGCCCTCCAGAATGGGCCACAGGCTGTTGGTTCAGACTTCCTAGCCATTCCAGATTGAGTGTCCATCTGCAGTGCAACAGGATCCATGTGGTTAATAAACGTAACCAGTTGCACCAAATAAAGTTGCATGGATTTTATGAGATGTCAGAGCAGCAGGGCTTTTGCGGGGGATGGGGGGAGGGTGTTCCAGGGACTCTTACTTCAGCACAGGCTTGAGGAATCCACAGCCAGCCACTCCCTGACACACTTAGCAAGGCACCTGCATGACCAACTGCTCCACAGCAGTGGAAAAAATGCCTGGGAGCATATGTTAATACAAACATATTTATATGTATATTTAGCCATACATTGATATTTGCATGCATTTTGTAGAGAAAAGTCACATGCTTCTGCCTCAAATGTGTATTTAGGCACAAATACACATCATGCAGATCTGTTTATACAGAAATATATATGCAATGCTTTTAATTAATATCTGTATTACATGTAATATACATATACAATCATTTAGTAGTAGTATTGGTTTATTATATGTTCTTATTGTTTGATTATTATTGCTTTATTAGATTGTTTTATTATTGTTATCATTTTATTATTATCATTATTTATACTATTATTATTATTATCATCATTATTATTGTCATCATCATTATTATTACACAGCCCTGAGTAGGCCTGAGCCCAGCACTTCTCCTCAACTCATCTTCAGCCTATTCCACAGGTTTAGCTGGAGTAGATGCCTCTGCTGCCCTTCCTGTGGATCATAGAATCATCCAGGCTGGAAAGGACCTCTGAGATCATCAAGTTCAGCCACTTCTCCCACTCCACTAAGCCTGTCCCTTTGGGATAGAACAGAATGGAATGGAATGGAATGGAATGGAATGGAATGGAATGGAATGGAATGGAATGGAACGGAATGGAATGGAATGGAATAATAGAATAGCAGTAGAATAGAAGTAGAATATAATAGGAGTAGAATAGAATAGGAGTAGGAGTAGAATAGAATAGAATAGAATAGAATAGAATAGAATAGAATAGAATAGAATAGAATAGAATAGGAGTAGGAGTAGAGTAGAATAGAATAGAATAGAATAGACTTAGAATAGAATAGACTTAGAAGTAGAATAGAAGTAGGATAGAATAGGAGTAGGAGTAGGAGTAGTAGGAGTAGGAGAGAATAGAATAGAATAGGAGAGAATAGAATAGAATAGAATAGAATAGAATAGAATAGAATAGAATAGAATAGAATAGAATAGAATAGAATAGAATAGAATAGAATAGAATAGAATAGAATAGACCAGGTTGGAAAAGACCTCAGAGATCATCAAGTCCAAGCTACAAACCAACACCTTGTGACTAACTAAACCATGGCTCCAAGTGCCATGTCCAACCACCTCTTGAACAGCTCCAGTGATGGTGACTCCACCACCTCCCTGGGCAGCACATTCCAATGGCCAATCTCTCTTTCTGTGAAGAACTTTCTCCTCACATCCAGCCTAAACTTCCCCTGGCAAAGCTTGAGACTGTGTTCTCTTGTTCTGGTGCTACCTGAAGTGAGGTCGTAGCCAGGTGGGGGTTGATCTCTTCTCCCAGGCAATCAGCACCAGAACAAGAGGACACAGTCTCAAGCTGTGCCAAGGCAGGTTTAGGCTGGAGGTGAGGAGAAAGTTCTTCCCAGAGAGAGTTGTTAGCCATTGCAATGTGCTGGCCAGGGAGGTGGTGGAGTCACCATCCCTGGAGGTGTTTAGGAAGAGCCTGGATGAGGCACTTGGTGCCATGGTTTAGTTGATTAGTGGTTTTGGGTGATAGGTTGGACTCGATGAACTTTGAGGTCTTTTCCAACCTGGTTAATTCTATTCTATTCTATTCTATTCTATTCTATTCTATTCTATTCTATTCTACTCTATTCTATTCTATTCTATTCTGTTCTAGTCTAGTCTAGTCTAGTCTAGTCTATGCTATGCTATGCTATGCTATGCTATGCTATGCTATGCTATGCTATGCTATGCTGTTCTGTTCTATTCTGTTCTATCTTGTAGAGAAATCTTGTGCAGCATTCAGTTCTTGCTGTAGCTTCAGGGGATCTGGCTTGGGGGGCACTGGGAATGTGGTTTAGGGGTGAACTTTGTAGAGTAGGATTATTGGTTGGGCTTGGTGATCCTGAGGGTCTTTTCCAACCTGAATATTTCTGTGATTCTGTACTAAAAACCAGTCAGAGCCTCTGCAGGAGAGGCAGCAATTGGCAACAAAGCTAGGGGGGAGGGGGAAAAAAGGATTCCCTCAGAGCAAAGAGAGCAAAGAGAGCAAAGCCATTATCATCTGGGGAGATTTAGGAGACAGCTCTAAATCCCACAAGGATCATAGATTCAAGCTCATCTCTTCAATCAGGAGAGCTAGAAATTGCCTTTTTTTTCTTCTTAAAGAGAAGAAGAAATATATGGTGAACTGTCAAACAAGCAGGAGATGAGGCTTGAAGCAAAAACCTAATTTCTCTGGGCTCTCTGTTGAAAGCAGAGAAGCCTCATGAGTGGGCTTCCTGCACAGACACGTGGCTAACCTAGGGTGTGCAGGGACCAGGGCTTGCCAAAAGGTAATGACAAAGGTCTCACCAAGATGGCCTGAGAGGGACAAGAGCATTTTCAACCCTGAAGTTCATCGTCACAGAGCTTCCTACTGTTAAATCCAAACAACTGTGGGGAACAACCAAGGGCAACAAAGCTGGGGTGGGGTTTGGAGCACAGCCCTGTGAGGAGAGGCTGAGGGAGCTGGGGTTGCTTAGCCTGGAGAAGAGGAGGCTCAGGGGAGACCTTCTGAAGGGAGGTTGTAGCCAGGTGGGGGTTGGTCTCTTCTGCCAGACAACCAGCACCAGAACAAGAGGACACCATCTCAAGCTGTGCCAGGGGAAGCTTAGGCTGGATGTTAGGAAGAAATTCTTCCCAGAAAGAGAGATTGGCCACTGGGATGTGATGCCCAGGGAGGTGGTGGAGTCACTGTCACTGGAGGTGTTTAAGAAGAGCCTGGATGAGGCACTTGGTGCCATGGTTTAGTTGATTAGATGGTGTTGGCTGATAGGTTGGACTTGATGATCTCTGAGGTCTTTTCCAACCTGGTTAATTCTGTATTCTGTGTTCAGAATGGATGAGTTCTACAAATCCTTAAATGTTTGTGGGTTTTTTTTTTTTTTTGCCTCTGGTCCCACACTCTGTGAGGTGCTGAAACCTGAAAAATGTTTATTCAGCAGTGAAAAATCAAAGAAACTGCAGAGAAAGGAGTACAGCGATAGGGTGAGTTCTCACATCTCTTCCCTCTTCCACAGCCACAGCAACCAGGAGAGGAGGGTTCCTCTTTGCAGCCTGATTTCTAGATTCACTCTCACCAGGCACAGCCACAAGCCCAAGGCTGTGGTTCATGCTCTATTCAATATCCCAACTGCAGAGCTGACTCCAAGCCCCAAGCTACAAGAGGCCCACAAGGACTCAATGAGAATCATAGAATCAATAGGGTTGGAAAAGACCTCAAAGATCATCAAGTCCAACCTGTCACCCAACACCTCATGACTACTAAACCATGGCTCCAAGTGCCACATCCAGTCCCCTCCAGGGATGGTGACTCCACCACCTCCCTGGCCAGCACATTCCAATGGCTAACAACTCTTTCTGGGAAGAACTTTCTCCTCACCTCCAGCCTAAACTTCCCCTGGCACAGCTTGAGACTGTGTCCTCTTGTTCTGGTGCTGGTTGCCTGGGAGAAGAGACCAACCCCCTCCTGGCTACAACTTCACGTAGTTGTAGAGAGCAAGAAGGTCTCCCCTGAGCCTCCTCTTCTCCAGGCTAAGCAACCCCAGCTCCCTCAGCCTCTCCTCACAGGGCTGTGCTCCAGGCCCATCCCCAGCCTTGTTACCCTTCTCTGGACAGGTTCAAGAGTCTCAACATCCTTCTTAAACTGAGGGGCCCAGAACTGAGCTGCTTCTGCCTACAATGTGAAGCCCAGCATGAGCCAACCCCCAGGATCTGCCTCTCTCCACCCTGACACTCCTGTGCACCATGGTTTTTAATTAACCTTGGAACAGCAAAGGGTCTTATTTTTTTTTCCCTTTTTATGCCTCCATTTGCCAAACACAGCCATATTTTACAGGGATGGTGACAAGCTAATTAACTTAATTCTTCTGACACCTCCCTGTGAGATGGGGCTAGGCTTGGTTAGCTCTGCAATGCAGCACTGGGCTAATTAAAAAATAATTACTACTTCACCAAGGACAAGAACAAGAAGTTAATTAAAAGAATGAGGTGTAGCCTTAATGAAACTCATCAGATTGTATTCATTCAGATGTCCCACAGCCAAATCCAGCCCCATTAGGCTATAAATCCCCCTTGTCTCCTCCTTCACAAGGGCTTGCAAATGGGCTCCCCTCGCTCTCTTGCCTCTCCCTGGCAGAAATGCTATGAATTACTTCAGGAGCAAGAGAGCCAACTTGGGCTGAGACTCCACACAGCCTCAGGGGGGCTGGAGGATCAGATAGGGATCTCCACAAAAGCTGGAGTTGCTCACAGTGCCTCAAAGGCCACGTGCTGCACAGGGGCTGTATCATTTGGGTTTGCAGCAGTCCTGTGGATAATTCAGGAGCACAGCTGTTCACTTCTGCTGCCAGGCAGAGCACACCTTCCTCACAGCATCCTGAAAGACTGGGAGAACCATGCAGAATAGGAGAGGGCTCTCTCATCTCTTAGTGGGATCTGTTACTGAGCATATCTGCCTGCTGAAACTCCCAAAGGAAGACACAGGAGGGTGAAGGGAAGAGGTGAGGTGGAAGGAAGGTGTCATTACACTGAGAGCATCACCTTCCTGCACACAAGACACCGGCTGCAGCAGGCTGCAGCAGACACAAGCTGCCCTCATCCAGCCTATGCTCTCACTGCAACCCCATGCAGTGCTACAGGCTGGGGTCAGAGTGGCTGGAGAGCAGCCAGGCAGAGAGGGACCTGGGGGTACTGGTTGATGGTAGGCTGAACATGAGCCTGCAGTGTGCCCAGGAGGCCAAGAGGGCCAATGGCATCCTGGCCTGCATCAGGAACAGTGTGGCCAGCAGGAGCAGGGAAGTCATTGTGCCCCTGTGCTCAGCACTGGTTAGGTCAAATCTTGAGTCCTGTGTCCAGTTCTGGGCTCCTCAATTTAAGAAGGACATTGAGAGACTTGAAGGTGTCCAGAGAAGAGCAACAAAGCTGGGGAGGGGTTTGGAACATAAGCCCTATGAAGAGAGGCTGAGGGAGCTGGGGTTGTTTAGCCTGGAGAAGAGGAGGCTCAGGGGAGACCTTCTTGCTCTCTACAATTCCCTGACGGGAGGCTGTAGCCAGGTGGGGGTTGTTCTCTTCTCCCAGGCAAGCAGCACCAGAACAAGAGGACACAGTCTCAAGCTGTGCCAGGGGAAGTTTAGGCTGGATGTTAGGAAGAAATTCTACACAGAGTGATTGCCCATTGGAATGGGCTGCCCAGGGAGGTGGTGGAGTCACCATCATTGGAGGTGTAGGAGGAGACTGGATGGGGTGCTTGGTGCCATGGTTGAGTTGATTAGGTGGTGTTGGATGATAGGTTGGATGTGATGATCTTGATGGTCTCTTCCAACCTGGTCTGGTCTATTCTATTCTATTCTATTCTATTCTATTCTATTCTATTCTATTCTATTCTATTCTATTCTATCCTATTCTATTCTATTCCAGTTTTCAGAGCCCATCAAGCACACCAAGGGCTCAGCCCTCAGCAGGGAGCAGGCGTGGCCCTAATCAGAGCCTAGAAGGTATCTCCACTACTTTCAAACACCTGTAAGGGCCCATGCAAGGACCAGGGGGAGACCAGATCTAACTTCTCACTGAAGCCACTGAACAGCAACACCTGAGCAGTCTTACTAATTTACATCATTACAATAAGGAATCTCATCAGATTCAACGGATGTGATGCCATCAGTTTGGGCTTTCTGGACCTTCAGTTTAAGTATTCCCTGCTTCTTATAAGTCAGTCCTGCTTCTTTTCTTGCCTGTCCAGAGCTCTCTCTGAAGAGTGAAACCTCATATTCAGGCCACTTGGCTCTCATGCAAACACTGTCTGCTTCTTACCACTTCTGTGTCATTAAATGTATTCTGTAAACCTCAAATTCCTTCTCTCCCATCTAACCTTTGCTCCCTGGGTAGAAGTACAGCTACAAAAGCAGCAGCTTTGCAGCTACACACACACAGAGGTGTCTGGATGTGCACCCACCTGGTCTGACAGACATGTATGTAGCATGTGGACATCTGTCCAGAAGCACACAGGCATGCATGTGCCTACACCAGGAGGTCTAAGCAACATCAAAGTAACATCTTCACGCTTTCAGCTGTACCAGGGTGCTCCAAAGGAGGTCATCTAAGCCCACCCTCTTCTTCAGGTGCCAGAGGAAACACCAATCTCTAACTCTGTTCATCTGGGGCACATTTGTGTTTCTTTTAAAAGGCTTTCACTTCAATAGCTCCAGAAACCAGGAAGGAAGATGAAACAAGAAAGATGAAACAAACTTCCCAAGGTCATTCGGCCAACGTCCTCCAAACTTGTAGGGCTGCTGAAACCCAGTTTGGGATGTTATCAAAGAGCTCAGACCCACAGGGGTCCTAGCCTACTTTAAAGGTTCAGCCACAGATCTTCCCTCATCTCAGACTGTTTCAATACAGCAGATGTATTGGCTTCAGCAGATTTATTAGTTACAGTGGTACAAGCAGGAGCAAAACTGTTCCCATCCCTTTGCCACGACAGCTTCACAGGGGGATGAACACCTGCAGTCTTAGCAGACTGGCCTGATGGGCTGAGAAACAGGGCATGGGAAGTCTCTTCCCCACCCCAAAGGGCTCACTCCCTGGTCTCATGATCCTCTGCAAAGCACCTCTCTATGCCCCTTGCAAGTGTCTATTGAAGAGAGCCTACAGCACTTTCTTTGTGAGATCTCCAGGGAAAGGCTGCCCTGAGGTACCACCACCAGCACAGCTTTGGGGTGGAGAACTGCTCAAGCCTACACATTTAACAGGTCAAAGCCCAGGGCCCATTGAAATCACTGCTTGAGCTGAGAACCATGAAACTCAAGTGCACACCTCAGCACAGCTCAAGAAATGAGTATTTCATTGCACTTCCAAGGGGCTGACGACGCCAGGAGAGGTCAGCCAAACCACCTCAGAGAAGCCCAGGGCTGATTATGTGAGGAGGGGAAAAAGGTTACACGACTTGCACTCTGCTTCAAGCACTGGGTGGGAAAATCCCCAATTAAACCAGAAACACAGTACCTGTAATCATCAAGGGAGAGGGAAAAAATAAGCCAGGAATGCAAGCAGAGGAAATTGATTCGTGTTGCGTTCAAGTGTCTTCCTTCCTTCACTCCTCTGCTCCAGCAGGGCTTTAATATTTGTTTTTAATGCAAGTTCCCTGCAGCTTGTAAAATCTCTCTGCAGACCTGGCTCCCATGACCTAATTTGTACTGTCCCACTTGGATTAAGGACACCAGCTTGGATTAAGGAAAAGTCACTTCACAGAAGGCAAAGAAAGGATCTGTTTGAAATCAGCCCCTTCATCTTTAAAAGGAGCATCAAAGCAATTCAGCATCAGAACACCAGAGTCCAAGCATCAGCTGCTAGATGAAGAGGTTTCTGTCCTATTTTACTCCATGGCAGAACTAAAGGTAAAGCTGCTGTTGCTTTGGACAAGGTTGTTGTGTCTCTGCTCTCCTGGCAAGCAGAGAGCAGCAGAACAAGTCCTCTGCAGGTCCAAGGCCCACCTGCTGCATTTTGTCAGCTCCCAGCTGGGCCAGCTCTCCATTTAGTTCTTTCTGGCCATTAGTATTTCTTTCTGGAAAGAGTGCAAGAAGGTCCATGCTACCCATTCCCAATCAACCAGTCATTGCCTCATGCTCCGAAGAACAAGGGTTTGTGCCATTTCTAACTGCTCGAGCTGGGAACACTTCTGAGCCAGCCAGAGGTGAAAACTACTGAACCAGGGCTCAGCCTACCCATTAGCTGTGCAATCCCCTGGCTACCAGGCAGGGTCACAGAAATCACAGAAACATTCGGGCAGGAAAAGACCCTCAGGATCACCAAGTCCAACTGATAACCCTGCTCTACAAAGTTCACCCCTAAACTGTGTTCCTAAGCACCACATCCAAGTGACCTTTAGAGCTGCCAAACAGAGAGGGACATGGGGGTGCTGATTGACAGCCGCCTAAACATGAGCCAGCAGTGTGCCCAGGTGGCCAAGAAGGCCAAGGGCATCCTGGCCTGCATCAGGAAGAGTGTGGCCAGCAGGAGCAGGGAAGTCATTGTGCCCCTGTACTCAGCACTGGTTAGGCCACACCTTGAGTCCTGTGTCCAGTTCTGGTCCCCCCAGTTTAGGAAGGACATCGAGACACTTGAATGTGTCCAGAGAAGGGCAACAAGGCTGGGGAGAGGCCTTGAGCACAGCCCTGTGAGGAGAGGCTGAGGGAGCTGGGGTTGCTTAGCCTGGAGAAGAGGAGGCTCAGGGGAGACCTCATTGCTCTCTACAACTACCTGAAGGGAAGTTGTAGCCAGGAAGGGGTTGGTCTCTTCTCTCAAGCAACCAGCACCAGAACAAGAGGACACAGTCTCAAGCTGCACCAGGGGAAGTTTAGGCTGGAGGTGAGGAGAAAGTTCTTCCCAGAGAGAGTCATTTGCCATTGGGATGTGCTGCCCAGGGAGGTGGTGGAGTCACCATCCCTGGAGGTGTTCAAGACGGGATTGGACGTGGCACTTGATGCCATGGTTTAGTCATGAGGTCTGTGGTGACAGGTTGGACTTGATGATGTTTGAGGTCTCTTCCAACCTTGGTGATACTGTGATTTTGTGATTCTGTGACAGGTTGGACTTGATGATGTTTGAGGTCTCTTCCAACCTTGGTGATACTGTGATACATCCAGGGTTGGTGACTCAACCACCTCCCTGGGCAGCACACTCCAATGCCAGCAAGCAGAGCTTTAAGGGGTTAATCCCAGTGCAAATTCAAGGTAAATGCAAGGGCTTTTAAATGAGAAGAGTCAACTGAGACTACATTATAAATAAAAATAATAATCCCCCCAATAAGCTGTTGCCAAAGAGGCTAAAGCTTCTGCATCCAATTTGTATCACATTCAGACAAGTGATGTTACAAAGCTCTGTCCCTGTCTTATGCAATTAGAGGAATGTGGCTTTCATTACGTGATTAAAGTGCTCCTTGTTACCACACAGCCCACACCATCACCAGATGTTGGGGCCAGCACACAGCACAGCACTCCCCTCCCCCTGATCCCCACACCCCACCCCCCCCTCCACTTTAGGTGCTTCTGCTAATAGAGGCCACGCAAGGTCAGCAGGAAGCGCCAGCAGCCCCCGCGGCGTGCGGGTGATCAGGACTTAGCTTACACAGGGCTCTTGCAAGACCCTTCCTCCCCCAGCCCTTCCCAAATGGGCTCCTCCTTGTCGGCAGGAGCAAAGCAAACGTAAACCAGATGGTCAACTGGGTATTCCCAGCGAGGAAGGGAAGGTATTCACATAGGACCTGAACGAAAAGGAGACCACATGGAATCCTAGAATTGTTAGGGTTGGAAGGGATCTGAAGGATCAGCCAGTTCCAACCCCCCTGCCATGGGCAGGGACCCCTCACACTAGATCAGGTTGCTCAGAGCCACATGGTGGTGGGCAAACATTTCCCTCCTCTCAGCAAACACCCTGACACGATGGCTCCTCTCCCAGTCACTGCCCAAAGTCAGGGATAACAAGGATAAAACCCACAGAAGCTGGTGAGTTTAGCAAGATAGCCAGGGGAAGAAAGAATCATGGCTATTTTTTCATTCAGTTAAATCAGTGTGATTTGGGGGGGGGGGGGGTGGGGGGGGTGGGGAGAGATCCACAACACAGCTGGGAAATGAACAGCACAGAAATAAACCACAGCCAGCCTGGGCTGTTTGCTGGGACAGCTGGGGAACGGTATAAATAGCAACTGAAGGGTACGAGGACTTGCAAGTTGGCCCCTCTGATTGCTTAAAAGCTTGTCCTCGCTGTAGAGGAGCTTTGGCACTTAGTGGGAACTTGAAAGGATGCTTTTGGGGTGCAGAGTAGTGGGGAGAAAGTTTTGAAGGAAGGGGTGGAATGGAATGGAATGGAATGGAATGGAATGGAATGGAATGGAATGGAATAGAATAGAATAGAATAGAATAGAATAGAATAGAATAGAATAGAATAGAATAGAATAGAATAGAATAGAATAGACCAGGTTGGAAAAGACCTTTGAGATCATTGAGTCCAACCTCTCACCCAACACCATCTCATCAACTAAACCATGGCACCAAGTGCCTCATCCAGGCTCTTCCTAAACACCTCCAGTGATGGTGACTCCACCCCCTCCCTGGGCAGCACATCCCAATGGCCAATAACTCTTCCTATGAAGAACTTCTTCCTAACATCCAGCCTGAACCTCCCCTGGTGCAGTTTGAGACCGGCGCAGTTTGAGCTGGAGAGAGACTTTTTACAAAGGCATAGAGTGACAGGATGAGGGGGAATGGCTTCAAACTGGAAGCCATTAGGAAGAAATTCTTCCCTGTGAGGCACTGGAAGAGAGAAGTAGTGGAGGCTCCAGCCCTGGAAGAGTTCAAAGCCAGGGGGACCTTGGTCTAGTAGGAAGTGCCCCCACCCATGGCAGAGGGTGTGGAACTAGATGATATTTAAGTTCCTTCCAACCCAGACAATTCTGTGAGTCTATGATAAGTTACATAATGTCACTTTCCCCCACAAGTTCAGATTTAGTATCCTTTGCAGGTTGCATGACAGGTGAATGGTCATAGAATCATAGAATCAATAAGGTTGGAAAAGACCTCAAGGATCATCAAGTCCAACCTATCACCCAACACTTCATGACTACTAAACCATGGCACCAAGTGCCACATCCAATCCCCTCTTGAACACCTCCAGGGATGGGGACTCCACCACCTCCCTGGGCAGCACATCCCAATGGCTAACAACTCTCTCTGGGAAGAACTTTCTCCTCACCTCCAGCTTAAACTTCCCCTGGTGCAGCTTGAGATTGTGTCCTCTTGTTCTGGTGCTGATTGCCTGGGAAAGGAGACCACCCCCCTCCTGGCTACAACCCCCTTTCAGGGAGTTGTAGAGAGCAATAAGGTCTCCCCTGAGCCTCCTCTTCTCCAGGCTAAGCAACCCCAGCTCCCTCAGCCTCTCCTCACAGGGCTGTGCTCAAGGCCTCTCCCCAGCCTCATTGCCCTTCTCTGGACACCTTCAAGAGTTTCAATGTCCTTCTTAAATTAGGGGGCCCAGAACTGGACACAGGGCTCAAGGTGTGGCCTAACCAGTGCTGAGTACATGGACACAATGACTTCCCTGTTTCTGCTGGCCACACTATTCTTGATGCAGTCTCCTTTATATGGCTCAGATACCATTTGGCTTTTTTATTTCAAAGAGGAATTCTGAATGAAATTTATTTTGTGAGCAGGAATTTGCATCCTAGTAAAAAGCCATTCTTCAACAGCCTGAAAGCTTGCTTGGCTTCTTCCCCCCTCCACACTTCAAACCACTAATTGGGTATTAGAGATGAAGGGGAGGTTCAAAACTGAGCAGAGGCAGAGGTTGGGGTTACACAAACTTGGAGACAGGCTGCACTTCCTCTCCTATCAGAGCAGCACCACCAGTCCTGCAGAGTTCACACAATGGGAACCTTTTGGCATCTTTCCCCAGCACGAAGCAGTGAAGGAGGTGCTTGGATTTATGCACAGGCTAGATGGGGCCCTACCAGGTGCCATGACACACACTAACCTCTGAATATCATCTCTAATCACACTCATAGCCCCCCTTTTCTCACCCCAGCATGCTCCAAGCATTCCAACCCCCTCTAGCTCTTCCCCACTCATAGTCCCTTTGCATCTCCCTGGTCCACAGTGCTCCTTTATCCACCCTTCAAATACCCTCTCTACAAAGATTGCTCCCCACTGCTCTGCATCCCAAAAGCATCCTTTCAAGGTCCCACATGTACCAAGGCTTCTCTACAGTGAGGACAAGCTTTTAAGCAATCAGAGGAGCCAGCTTACAAGTCATCACATCCTTCAGTTGCCATTTATGCCCCTCGCCAGCTGCCTCAGCAAACAGCCCTTATTGTTTCTGTGGTGATCATTTCTGGGCCATGTTCAGGATCTCTCCACAAAGTTACACTCATTTCATTTCCTCTGAGAGGCTGTTGGAGTTCAGAACAGCAGCACTTCCACGGAGATCATGAGCAATATATAACACATCTGCTGAGCACTGATGGGAAAGTTGTATCTGAACCACAGACCCTGAATCAGAGTACCATGAAATGGTGGGGGTTGGGAGGGATCTCTGGAGATCATTGTGTCCACACCCCCTGCCAAAGCAGGATCACCCAGGGCAGGTCACACAGGCAGGTGCACAGGAGGGTTTTGAAAGTCTCTAGAGAATGAGACTCCACAACCTCGCTGGGCAGTCTGCTCCAGGGCTCCAACACCCTAACAGGAAAGAAGTTTTTCTTCATGTTGAGGTGGAACTTCCCAGGTTCCAGTTTGTGTCTGTTGCCCCTTGTCCTATCACAGGGCACCACTAAAAGGAGACTGACCCCTTCTTCTTGACACCCACCCTTCAGATATTTGTAAACATTAATAAGATTTCCCCTCAGTCTTCTCCAGACAAAATAGCCCCAGGTCCCTCAGCCCCTCCTCATCAGACAGATGTTTCAGTTCTTTAATCATTCTCATAGCTTCCATTAGATTCTCTCTAGTGTGTTCCTGTCCTTCTTGAACTGGGGAACACAGAGCTGGACAAAATGCTCACAGGTATAGCCTCAGCAGGGCAGAGTTGAGAGGGAGAACCTCCCCTGAGCTGCTGGACACAGTCTTCTGAAGTCCTCAGCTCATACAAAGAACTCACTTTTTTGCTGCAAACTGCCCTAAAGAGAGGGACTGGAGAAAAGGAGCAGGATCCACCACTGCCAGAATGCCTGATGTGTTAACTGCCAGCCAGAGTTAATCCAGGAGCAAGCAGAGCTCATTATATTTCCAGTACAGTCCCCTAGTGGCTCCCCTCCATTTGGGCCACAAGACAGTCTCAGCTCCTCACCACAGCACTGGGCCCACATCCAGCTCAGGTTTCCAGCTCCCACTGAAATATTCACATGATCCTGGGCTTTATTATTTTAGCTTTAGCTGCACAGGCTCTGCAACCAGCAGCACAGGTCCCATTTTCAACTTCCAGTCACCAGCACCTGAAAATGGCTCTTGATCAAAACACAGCCCGAGCACAGGTCTCATATGTATGCTGCATATCCCAGCAGACAGCCAAAACCATTCCAAACCCCACTTAATCCTTCTCCAATTGTAAGCTTAACTCAAGATTTCTTCACTTAAAAGAATTAAATGAAGTCTAAAACTCACACTAATTGAGCAAGGACGTATCTACCTCAGGACTGATCCGGCACCTAGCCATAAACACGAGCTTAGACTAAGGCTGGCAATGCTGTCATGGAAAAATTCCTCTCTTAGGACATATCTGCAGAATAGACAAAGGCCAAAAGAAAAAAGATTTTATTCATTTGTCCAAACAGCTCTTGTCTGCAGGCCAGCAAGCACACAGCATTAGGTAAGGATAGATTAGGTGGGACTTTTATGCCACGACCGAAAAGACTAAGCTCAGGACTTCATTTCCACATGACTGCTTTTCAACTGCATATTTATTTGTCCCAGTAAATATCTGCAGACATAATTCACTGTCTAGAGAGGGGCAGAAATAAAAGGTAGCCCACCACAGCATGTGCTAAAGGACAGCTGTGTCCCATGAAAACAGGGGATCCTGTGAGGAAAAGCTGACGGACTTGGGGTTGTTTCGCTTGGACAAGAGAAGACTGAAGGGAGATCTTCTCAATGCTTATCAGTACTTAAAGGGTGGATGTCAGGAGGGTGGGATCAGGCTTCTTTCAGTGGTGCCTAAAGACAGGAAGGGAGACATTAGGCACAAACTTGAAGATAGGAAGTTCCAAGGAGGAACTTCTCTGCACAAAGGGTGCTGGAGCCCTGGAGAAGGCTGCCCAGAGAGGTTGTGGAGTCGCCTTCTCTAGAGAGATGCCAAACCCACCTGGATGTTGTGATCCTGGGCAACCTGCTCCGGGTGATCCTGCTTTGGCAGCGGGGTTGGACTAGATGATCTCCAGAGGTCCAATTCTCACCATGCTGGGATTCTGTGATTCAACCCATCCAAGGCATTTACAGACACCATTTCACAGAATCACAGAATGTTAGGGCTTGGAAGGGACCTCCAGAGATTGCCAAGTCCAACTCCTCTGCCAAAGCAGGATCACCTAAGGCAGGCAGTACAGGAACACATCCAGGTGGGCTTTGAAAGCCCCCAGAGTAGGAGACTCCACAACTTCTCTTGGAAGGCTGTTCCAGGGCTCTGTCACCCTCACCATAAAGAAGTGTCTCCTCATGCTGAGGTGGAACCTCCTGGGTTCCAGCTTGTACCCATTGTTCCTTGTCCTGTCACTGGGCACCATCAAAGAGAGCCTGGCACTTTCATCCTGGCACCCACCCCTCAGACATTTACAGACATTAATAAGACCCTCTCTCAGCCTTTTCTTCTCCAGAATGAACAGCCCCAAATCTCTCAGCCTTTCTTCATAGCAGAGATTTTCAAGCCCCACAGTCATGCCCATTGCTCTCCACTGGGCTCTCTCCAGCATCTGTCTTGAATTGGGGACCACCAAACTGGACACAGTATGCTAGGTGTGGTCTGTGCCAGATCAAAACCCAAGAGCTGACTGCCCAGCCAGACACCTGAGAAGGGCCCAACACTCACAGGCTGAGAGCTCAGTGCTTTGCAATAAACAGCCCCATCCAACCTGTGTTGAGTGAGGCATCAAAGCTGAGCTACACAACATCACTAACTGCTTGTGAAAAATCTAAGCTGCAGAGCCTGCAAAGACTCAGGCAGATGTAGAAGGGAGGCCTCCTGTTGACTCTGTGGTTGGCCTTGCCTGCATATGCTGGGGAGCTGCTGCAAATGTAGATGCTTGAGATGGGGGAGTGCTATTAATAACAATAATATTGAGATCTCACATAGCCTGGGGCTAGATAATTATACAGGAAGGTGAGTCAGGAGAAAAATCACAACCTTTCTCTTTCATACAGAGCAAATTTCACCCTGACAAGTACAGCACAGGGGGAAACAGATGAAGAAAAGGAGTCCTGAACAAATTACAGAGATCAGACAAACTGCAGTCATTGTGGGCAGCTCTGGGGGGCAGGGGGGAAGCTGAATCACTATGCAGTGGTCAACACAAGCAAAATGAAGGTGAGTCCTGTGAAACCCAGCAGGAACAGTGCTCTGTGGACAACCTGCCCTGCTGCCATACCCTCTCTGCACTGTTTCAGCCACAGCAGAATCATAGAATCATAGATCATAGCTTTGGGTTGGAAGGGACCTTAAAGATCATCTAGTTCCAACCCACCTTCCCCTAGCCTGGGTTGCTCAAGGGCTCATCCAAACAGGCCCTGAACACCTCCAGGGAGGGGGCATCCACAGCTTCCCTGGGCAACCTCTTTCACTATCTCACTACCAGTAAACTGGACTACTAAACTGGCAGCACTCAGCCCTCAGGCTGCTTTGCTTCTGCACCCTTAATAATTCAGCAGACACAAACAGCTCTGCTGTGAGATAATGGGGGGGGGGGGGGGGGGGGGGGGGGGGGCGAAGTAGGCAGGGGGCTTCCAGACACTGGATCTGCTGCTTTTAGAAAGCCTGGACAACTCCCCAGAGAGCTGCAACCCACTTCTGAACAAGAGGTCTTGAAGGGCTTGTAGTGACAGGATGAGGGACAAGGAATTTGAAGTTTGAGGAGGGCAGATTGAGATTGGAGATGAGGAAGAAGCTCTTGACAGTGAGGGTGGGGAGACACTAGAACAGGTTGCCCAGGGAGGTTGTGGATGTCCCCTCCCTGGAGGGCCAGGCTGTATGAAACCTTGAGCAACTTGGGCTGCTGGGAGGTGTCCCACCAGAACAAGAGGACACAGTCTCAAGCTGCACCAGGGGAGGTTTAGGCTGGATGTTAGGAAGAAGTTCTTCCCAGAAAGAGAGACTGGCCATTGGGATGTGCTCCCCAGGGAGGTGGTGGAGTCACCATCACTGGAGGTATTTAGGAACAGACTGGATGAGGCACTTGGTGCCATGGTTTAGTTGATTAGATGGTGTTGGGTGATAGGTTGGACTCAATGATCTCAAAGGTCTCTTCCAACCTGGTTAATTCTATTCTATTCTATTCTATTCTATTCTATTCTATTCTATTCTATTCTATTCTATTCTATTCTATTCTATTCTTTTCTCATCTTGAATATCTCCAGGGACAGGGCCTCAGCTACCTCCTTGGGGAGCTTGTTCCAGTGTTCCACCACCTTCATGGTGCAGAGCTTATTCTTCACATCCAACCTAAATCTGCTCTGCTCTCATTTCAAGCCATTGCTCTTCATCCTGTCACTGCAGGCCTTTGGGGACAGTCCCTCTGCAGCCTGCCTGCAGGTGACTTCAGCTAATGGAAGGGGGCCTACAGGAAGGCTGGGGAAGGACTTCTCAGGATCTCAGGTAGTGATAGGACTAGGGGGAATGGAATGAAGCTGGAGGTGGGGAGATTCAGGCTGGATGTGAGGAGGAGGTTCTTCACCATGAGAGTGGTGAAACCCTGGAATGTGTTGTCCAGGGAGGTGGTTGAGGCCCCATCCCTGGAGGTGTTTAAGCCCAGGCTGGATGAGGCTCTGTCCAGCCTGATCTAGTGTGGGGTGTCCCTGCCCATGGCAGGGGGGTTGGAACTAGATGATCCTTGTGGTCCCCTCCAACCCTGAATGAAACTATGAAACTATGAAACTATGAAGGCCACTTTGAGGTCCCCTTCCACTTTTAATGTCTCCATAACACATCTAATACAACCCCAAAATGTTAGAAACT